>NW_005843415.1:19278-47398 GCF_000455745.1 Alligator sinensis | reverse complement strand
TCAGCAGGGGCACCATTTTAGGAAGCCTGTGTTGGGGAGTTATCTCTGACCTTAGGGTCCTAGGGGCAGAGCAGACCCCTCAGGGCACCTCTGAGTTATAGAGGCACTTGCTGCATTTCCCAGTGTGGTGGCTTGTTCCTGGACAGCATCAGAGAGGTTCTTGCTGTGTTTTGGATTTAAAGGTGTTAGTGCTTTGCCTAGTCCCCATAGCACCTACCATGTCCTGCCTACCCTGTAGGCCCGTATTGAGGAGTTGGAGGAGGAGCTGGAGGCTGAGAGAGCTGCCAGAGCCAAGGTAGAGAAGCAGCGTGCAGAAGTGGCCCGAGAGTTGGAGGAGCTGAGTGAGCGGCTGGAGGAGGCTGGTGGTGCCACAGCCATCCAGCTGGAAATGAATAAGAAGCGGGAGGCCGAGTTCCTGAAGCTGCGCCGGGACCTGGAGGAGGCAACGCTGCAGCATGAATCAACGGCTGCAGCCCTGCGCAAGAAGCACGCTGACTCGGTAGCTGAGCTGAGTGAGCAGATCGACAACCTTCAACGAGTCAAGCAGAAGCTGGAGAAAGAGAAGAGTGAGATGAAGATGGAAGTGGATGACCTATCCTCCAACATTGAGTACCTCACCAAGAACAAGGTGAAGGGTGGGTAGGACCCCATTTGTGGGCACTGCTCTCAGTACAGTGGGGCTGGACCTGTCTAAGCATAGGCATTTATGTTGCCCTGTAGTAGCTGGTGGCCCAGATAGACTTTGAGCTCTTGTTCTGCAGCTTGTAGCTTAAGTGGCTCAACCAGAGTCTAGAGATCTAAGTCCAGCTCTGATGTGCCCCTCGACCAAATCACTAACTTCTCTCACTTTGTTTGTACACAGAGATAGTATTACACACCCAGCCCATGGCAGTCAGTGTTTGTGTAGTGCTCTGAAAATACTAAGGTCATGGACAAAAGTTGGAGGTTCTGGGAAGCCCTGGTTTCTTTCTCAGAGGCTACCCATTTGTAGGGCCTATTATTCTAGTGAGAGGGACACAAGAGAATTTATGTTGTATGAGCTATTGGGGGCTGAGTGGGAATCCCGTCTACAGGATCTGCACCCCCTAGGGTTAGGACAAGTGAAACCCCTAGTTAGAGCCAGGTGAGTGCCAAGGGTAAGAAGGGGGACAGCTCCCTCATGGGCCCATTGAGCAGAGTACAGAGTTCTGTTTGTATGGGACAAGGGTCTGATCCTGGACTCACTTGATCACTGTAGGCAAATGCTGAAAAGCTGTGCCGAACCTATGAGGACCAGCTGAATGAAGCCAAGTCCAAAGTGGATGAGCTGCAGCGGCAGCTGGCTGACGTGAGCACCCAGCGAGCCAGGCTGCAGACAGAGAGTGGTAGGTTGAGAATGATGCTGCCAAGCTCAGGGAGGAGCCGACAGAGGCACCCTACAACTGATCTTCCTAAACCACAGGATTAGCATCACTGACTTTGAAATATGTTCTGCTGTCCAGAGATTAAGTCCTTTCTTTAAGTGAGGGGCATGTTGCTAGCAGCAGAACACACCTGACTGTCACACTGGTTAATTAGAAGGCATCCCCCATCCTAGCTCCACAATGTATAGGCTGGAAGCCCTGGTCCTCCTGAGCTCACTGAGACTTCCTAATGGCCACAATGACAGGCCAACGTGTTCTGAAGAAAAGAGAATAGGATAGTGCCATTATTATCAACTTTACCCTGGACTATGGAGTGTGCCAAGGGCTCAGGTTTTAACGGCAGGGAGCTACCAGGTGACATAGTCTGTCCTCTACATCCAGAGATGTAGCTGTTGCTGTTGGGTCCCATGATTCCATGGTGCTGACTCTGCGGGGACTAGTAGCAGGTTCCACACAGTTGTCTATGAAGTAAAGGTCTTCTGAGGCTGGCTGTGTCAGAGCATGTCCCTTAGTAGTAATGTCAAACCAGGCTCCCTGCTGGCAATTGGGTGAATGCCAAGAGCCTCCCTGTCATGGCCAGCATGTCCACAGTGAATGGGGTTTTACCATCCAGGCTGCACAAGGACAGTCTTGGAGCCCAAACTAGTTTTGTCCACTGCAGCATGGCTGAGTTGGGGGCTCACTGATGTGTAAAACACTTTGCCATCTCCAGAAAATAAGAAACACAACATAAAGTCCATTTCAGTTGAGTCTGGGCTAGCAGTGGACCATAGCCAGGACAACCAGTCCAACCCCTCCAGCTCTGAGGAAGTTCAGTGATGAGCTTGAGCCTAGTGCCATGGGATGGATATGAGCAAGAGCTCCATATCAAAACTCCTTCCTAGGGACTCTTGGCATCCTGGCAAAGTTCTGTCTTTCTGATTTGGGCTCCAGGAAGGTGAAGAGCATGAGATCCGCAACAAAATGGCTTTGAATGGCTTCCATGTCTCCATCCTCATTGTGGCTGGTTTTGTCTGCCCCCAGGGGAGCTGAGCCGGCTCCTGGAGGAAAAGGAGTCTTTTATCAACCAGTTGACCCGTGGGAAGACCTCATTTACACAGATGATTGAGGAGCTCAAGAGGCAGCTAGAAGAAGAGACCAAGGTAAGGTTGACTAGGTGATGTTTGATCCCCCCAGGGCCTCTCTCAGGCAGGAGGTTGGCTGACAGTCTAAGAACCTGGGTAGAAACAAATGGCCCAGCAGTGAGAACTTGCATCTGAGCCTCTGATGGAAAATAGCCAAGCAGCCTCTTCCTGATTGTTTGGTCACTGGTATCACAGCCCCATGCTGTACCTGTGCTCACAGGACCACAGGCTACCCAAGCAGTGGTGAGGGCTGAGGCTAGTGCTCTGAACAGGGAAAAGTGTGTCCTGAAATGTGGCTGTGCAAGGGATAGCTATGACGCTGAGAACAGGGCATGCTTCTTCCATTAAGATCTGGACCTAGCCCAGTCAGTCATGACCAACAACTGCAATTGGATGGTTGATGTTTGGGTCAATATATGAACTGAGCTGGTGCATATACTTTCACCTCCCTGCACTTCCAGGCACCTCCACAATGGACACCAAATTCTTTCTTCTGCCATGGGATTGCCCCTCCAGGATAGGTCTATGTTCCTACATGGGCAGTGCAAGACATGCCCTGGCACAAAACTCAGCAGTCATCCAGACAGTCAGTCTGGCTTTAGCCACTTCTAAACTCACTGTAATA
This sequence comes from Alligator sinensis, assembly GCF_000455745.1. Taxonomy (NCBI): domain Eukaryota; kingdom Metazoa; phylum Chordata; order Crocodylia; family Alligatoridae; genus Alligator; species Alligator sinensis. The sequence continues at coordinate 44,246 of NW_005843415.1, read as the reverse complement.
AATGAGATGCAGACCCTGGAGTCTTTGCAAGCATGGAGCCCTGCTTTTGTGCATGATTGGGCAAGACCTAACACCAACACCCTGCCTGTGGGCTATGAGGGCCTTGGGGAGTTTGATGTCAGTCTCTCTTTTCACATTTTCTGCTTTCTAGTCCAAAAATGCCTTGGCGCATGCCCTGCAAGCATCTCGCCATGACTGTGACCTCCTGCGGGAACAGTATGAGGAAGAGGTAGAAGCCAAGAGTGAGCTCCAGAGGTCCCTGTCAAAGGCCAACGCTGAGGTGGCCCAATGGAGAACCAAGTATGAGACGGATGCCATTCAAAGGACAGAAGAGCTAGAGGAAGCAAAGTGAGTTCCTGCAGGTTCACACACTTGAAATCAGTGCCCCAACCTCTTTCCAGGGTGGCAACATGAGCAACTTTTCCAGTACAGGCCTGTAGTCACTGAGGACTCTGTAATCACACGTACAGAATTGCTTCCTATTGCCAGGAAATGCCAATGAGCTGGCCAAGGCAACATGTGTAACACAACCCAGCACTCTGCTTGTGAGGGGTTTATATCTTTCACTGGCTGTCTGTAGTGTTGCTGAGGAAAGGGCCTGGATCTAGATCTATTAGCCAACACACACCTCCACTTGTGTACCTAAAAGGCTTATACTGGGGCAAGCTCTTCCACCAAGTAGGGAGTAGTATTCAGGCCTGCTGTGGCTTTCATTCTTCCCAGGGGCAGGACAAAATTCACAGAAATCATTGACTGACTCAAAAGGGCCCTTGGATCAGGCCTGTATTGATTAAATTGGGTAAAGCTCTGCCTTTTCTAGTCAAACCTTGCCCCCTTTGGAGACCCAGGCTGATGGGGTGGTAAAAGGGGATGGGTTGGGATGTCCACCTGTGGCTCATGCCCTGATTGCTCTTGATAGAAAGAAGCTGGCCATCAGGCTGCAGGAGGCAGAGGAGGCTGTGGAGGCTGCACATGCCAAGTGCTCCTCCCTAGAGAAGACTAAGCACCGGCTGCAGACGGAGATTGAGGACCTGTCCATTGACTTGGAGAGAGCCAACTCTGCAGCTGCTGCCCTGGACAAAAAGCAGCGCAACTTTGACAGGATTATTGCTGAGTGGAAACAGAAGTATGAAGAGACCCAGGCAGAGCTGGAGGCCTCCCAGAAAGAGTCTCGTAGCCTAAGCACCGAACTGTTCAAGCTCAAGAATGCCTATGAGGAGTCCCTGGACAACTTGGAGACCCTCAAACGAGAGAACAAAAACCTGCAAGGTACACAGGATCTGACATGGCTGAACAGTCCTACCATATTTTGAGGCTCATGCCTCTCCCTCTCACAGGGTTAGGCACAGAACCTAGCAGCACTTCTATGTCCCCAACTCCAGGAAAAGTCACCGGCCAGACAGGGACTTATCCCTTCCTCCTCTTTGGAGTGGGTGTGTTTTTTTTCCAAGGTGGGGCAGTGTTCATCCCACTGCAGTCATGAAGGTCCAGGCAGGGTTGAACCTGGCTGCTATTTCAAAACTGTTGTTTGTTTTTCTAATGGATATTTTGCCTCAAAGGGAGAACAAGGGTATTGTACAGTTGAGGTGACGTCTGGGGCAGTGAGGCTGCCCATGTTTATACTACCTGGGTGTCAGGAGTACTCCTTGGCCAGCCCTGCTTTGCACACCTGCTCCTGTCACCAATGCGCTCCCACCCAGCCTCTAGTTTGACCTCAGAGTGCAGGGGGGAGGGCAGACAGAACAGCATGCAGAGTGCAGCAAAAGTAGTCTAGCTTCTATGACACCATAACACAGCTCAGCTGCCAGTGCCCAGGTAGCCCATTTGAGGACACAGGCCAGCAGCTGAGTACTGAAGGGATGGGGGAGATCTGAATGCAGGTTTCAAAGTCACTTCCAGCACCTGTCTAGGGCAGCAGAGGTGCTCCCTGGACAGCTGCCAGGCTGTGAAGCGGGCTCAGGATGAAAGAGTTAGGTTCAGAGCTGTTTGCTTGCTTTGACCATTTCTCTGAGGGATTGCAGGAAAGCTCAGGCCTCTGCAACACACTCATAACCTAAGGTCTTTCTGATCTGGCACAGAGGAGATTGCTGACTTGACAGATCAGATCAGCATGAGTGGCAAGACCATCCATGAGCTGGAGAAGCTGAAAAAGACCCTGGAGTGTGAGAAGAGTGAGATCCAGGCTGCCTTGGAGGAGGCTGAGGTGAGCTCAGAGCCAAGAGGAAATGCCCTGCTACTGCTGTGAGGAGGGGTGATATCTCTCACATGCCCAGTACCCATCCCAGTTGATTCAAATACCCTCTGCAAGAGGCATGAGCAGCCCCTCCTCTTTGCACCTTGGGGTTATCAGTATGAGGGTGTTAGTTCTTGCTCAAGGGTTAGTGCTCCATCAAAAACCCACATGACCCCTCCAGCTCAATTATTGCTTCCCCTTTTACACTTGTCACTTCAAGGCTCCAGTTGTGGATGGCCCTTGGGCAGCCACCAGTCACCTCCTGTATGCTACCAGCAGCACAACAACCCTCTGGATTCTGGGACGGTAGGGACACAGAATTCCTGGGCTCTGTCCTTAGCTCCAGCACCAGTATATTGTGAGCTAGAGCAGGGCACTTGGCTTAGTTTCCCCTTGGCCCTGTAGGGCTATAGTGAAGGCTCCTTTGTGAACATCTCATTCAGGTTGCATTTTACAACAATTTTTTATTAATGGACAAGTGCTTGCAACATGGTGGTTTCAGTTCTGGCAGCGTGGTAGTTTCCTCATGTGAGGACTGTGCCCTAGGCATTGGGCTGAGGTGTGACCCCCATTCCTGCCATTCTGTCCCTCCCCACTTGGTGCTCCAGCTCTGACTTCCCCAACCTCTCCAAAAAAAACAGCATGTTCAGGCTGGAGAGCATGGCAAGGCTAGGACTGCCTGGCCCTGGCAGGAAAGATATATTGCCCTTGCCCTCTATAATGCCACATTTGCAAGGAGTGCAAACAGCTAGCTGGGAGAGCCATAAATGCTGTCCCCATGTTCATCATACTAATGCCATGTCTGCTGTTGTCCCTAGGGGGCACTGGAACATGAAGAGAGCAAGACCCTGCGAATCCAGTTGGAGTTGAACCAGGTCAAGGCTGATGTGGACAGGAAACTAGCAGAGAAGGATGAGGAATTTGAGAACCTGAGGTAGGGTCCAAGCCTCAAGCCAGGAGCAGGCTGTGTCTACAATGCCCACCTCACTTTTCTGTGGGCTGGTATCAGCAAGGCTGCCCTGCAATCCTGAGACAGGGATATCAGGAGAACTAGTGCAAATGCATAACTAAAGTGTGAAAGCCACAGTCTCAGTACTAAAGGAGGATTAATCCCTTTCTCCCAACTCCCTTCCCTCCCAGGCGTAACCACCAGCGTGCCATGGATTCCATGCAGGCCACGCTGGATGCAGAGGCTAAAGCTAGGAATGAGGCCATCAGGCTGAGGAAGAAGATGGAGGGAGACCTGAATGAGATGGAGATACAGCTGAGCCATGCCAACCGCCAGGCTGCTGAGGCCCAGAAGATGGTTCGGCAGCTCCAGTCTCAAATCAAAGTCAGTCCTGACTCCTGCCTGAGGGATTAGGATTGCCTGGCTACTGCTGTGGGCCAGCTCAGGGGGCTCAGTGCCATTCCCAGATACTGTCTTGGTCCTGTGTTCACTCAGTCAGCCTGAAGGCAAGGGCAGCAATGGCTGGTGCACCATCTGGCTCCAAGTCCTGCCTGATGCCTGGCTAGCAGCTGGCTGCCTTTTCAGGATCACATGATGATCCTGATCCCTTGATGTGCGGCACGTCCTGCCTATCCTCTGGCCCCTGCTGGGAGGATGGGAATGTGTCTGTTTCCTTCGATCCTCTTGACCCTGCTGCATGGATGTCATTGGCAGGACCTGCAGATTGAACTGGATGACACCATGCGCCATAATGACGACCTCAAGGAGCAGGCAGCAGCCCTAGAGAGGCGCAACAACCTGCTGCTGGCAGAGGTGGAGGAGCTGCGGGCAGCACTGGAGCAAGCTGAGCGGGGCAGGAAGCTGGCTGAGCAGGAACTGCTGGAGGCTACTGAGAGAGTGAATCTGCTTCATTCACAGGTGAGCCCAGCTCACGCAGGCCTCTGTTGGGGAGGGGGCTGGCAGACAACAGCTGCTGTGCATCTCACCTGTGCCATGAGTCTCAGCCCATCGCCCAGGTTTGGGCACTTGTCTAGAAGACCAGCTCATTCCCACAGAATTAATGCAGGGGCATCCTATGGCATGGGCTATGCAGAAGCACACAGTGGTTCATTCTGGCTTTGAAATTTATGTGCTGCTTTGTTGGTCAGCAGCAGTGGTGCACAGCCCTGAAAGTAGACTGTCTTAGGAGAGTGCAGTGAACAGGGAGTGCCCTTGCTTCCTAGCACACTCTAGATTCCAAAGCCCTGGGCCACATGTGAACAGCCTGGCCCCACAACCCATCCCCATGCAAACAGGCCATCCCTGCACTCTGGTCCCATGCAAATAGCCCATCCCCACTGAGAACAGTCCAACTGCATGACGAGCCTCTGAGTGAATAGAGCACCCCTGTGTGAAAGAAAAGCTTGTGCATACAGGGTAACACTACCCTGTCTCTGTGCTCAGAACACAGGCCTGATTAACCAGAAGAAGAAGATGGAGGCAGACATTGCCCAACTCACCACAGAGGTGGAAGAGGCTGTGCAGGAATGTCGCAATGCAGAGGAGAAGGCCAAGAAAGCAATCACAGATGTGAGTGCATGAGAAGGTTGGCTAAGCACTCCCAGCAGGGCTGGGGCCAGTCCTGGGGCATAGCACAGCCTCAATATGTCAGTGGAGAGGGGCATGAATTACCAGTTTCTGTTGTACCAGGACTTGCTTTGCCCTCTAGGGTGGCTGACAAAACCTAACAGTGGGTCAGGGTGGGGGAAAACAGTGCTGTAGCTCCTCATCTGGGTCTGGAATGGACAATTCTAGGCAAACTGAAGCTATATCTGGGAGGTAGGTTGCAAGTGGACGGAATCAATATGGGAGGTTACCTGAGCCTAAAGGGGTATGGCAGGGGAGGCCTGAGAACCTGAAAGCCTTGTGCAGCAGTGACAGAGCCACTGGGTACCTGCAGGCAGCCATGATGGCAGAGGAACTGAAGAAGGAGCAGGACACAAGTGCCCACCTGGAGCGGATGAAGAAGAACATGGAACAGACCATCAAGGACCTGCAGATGCGCCTGGATGAGGCTGAGCAGATTGCCCTCAAAGGAGGCAAGAAGCAGATCCAGAAGCTGGAGGCCAGAGTAAGTGCTGGAACCACCCAGTGCTGTGTAGAACAGCTTCAACTGCCTTTGTCTGCAGCCAGTACCTTTCCTACCCAGCTTCTCACAGCACCCTCTGTGGCATGGCTGCTTGCTTGGTCACAGGGCTCAGGGGAGGCAGGGAGTGAGACCAGATCAAAGCAAATCCCCAGGCTCCAGGTTTCTCTTAGAGCCCCTTAGCCCTCCTGCACCTGGCAATGGGCACTGACTCCCAAATGGTGTGCTTCATACCAGTACGAGGTTGGCCTTTGCAGACCAAGGACAGATCCTCAGTGCCCAGCACCCTCAGCCATGCCATGCCCTCAGGGGGCCAGAAGATGCAGGGCTCTGTATAGGAATGCACCAGTCACTTCCTGCATCTCTTCTCTGCAGCTCTCTAAGGGTGGATTCGTGGTGCTGACTCAGCCCGGTGTGTCAGGCTGCACCAAAAAGCATGGAGGAGATACTATACTGCCTCCAACAAGGAGGCCAACCCAGGAGCCTGGTCTTGGTTCCTTTTATCCTCTCACATTTCTATACCCAGGATATGGTAGAGAAGCCCAGCCATTCACCCAGCAGGTCTCCATTTGCTGGGACAAGGCATTGGACTGGAGGGCAAAGGGACTAGAGCATCCCAGCTCAGAATGAGGTGGTGTTAGAGATTTAGCCACGCTCTGGAGGAAACCAGGGAGGACTCTCTAAGGGGATAGGTGAAGAAGTGCTGGGAAGTGAGGTGAGTGGTGACATTGTGGCTGCTTGCTGCCTGCAGGTGAGGGAGCTGGAGGGGGAGCTGGACACTGAGCAGAAGAAGACAGCTGAGGCCCAGAAAGGCATCCGCAAGTATGAGAGGAGGATCAAGGAGCTGACCTACCAGGTATGCTAGTGCCCAGCTCTGAGCCTACAGGACTCCCCAGGGAGTCACCCCACAGCCTGCTAGCACTGCACATACTCAGCCTTCTGTGCTGGCTGCTGCTAGGCAGGGCAGACACAGGCAGAGGCTGCAGTTCTCTCTGATAAGCCAGAGCAACTCTGGGATCCTTCCTGGCCCTGTTCTCAGGGGAAATACCATGTACCTGGGTCCATGAAACCAGTTTTTCTTAAGAGCCCAGGGAATAACTGTTCTTTTGGTGTGGTTTAGTACCTGCTGAGGTGTTGGGGCTTAAAGCCTATTTTATGGAAATAGGAGGCTCCTCCCTAGCTTGCTCCTGCGGCCATATGGCTGCGGGCAGGCAAAACTTGGAGGCATCCGAACCCCAAGCCTCTGGGCTTGGGCCTGCATGTAGGATGCCTGCCAAGAGACATTGGAAATATCTGAAGCCCCTGGTGGGGTGGAAGATATTTGCTGGTTATAGGGCCACTTATGGTTCTGGACTGACTCATAGATTTGAACTTGATTTGGCTGATTTGGCTTGGAACATGAAAAATTCCTTTAAAAAAAAAAAAAAGTTCTCTTCTGTTGCTTAAAAGCGCTTTTGGCCTCAGCTGCCTTGGGGAAGCAGTATGAGCACGAGCAGTCAGAACCAGGGATCCTGGTTTTCCCTGATAAAAAAAAAAAATCACAATTTCTCTGATAAACCCCCCCAAATTAATGATTAAAATGATAGGCCCACCACAGCCCTGCTGCTGCCCCCCACTCCCCTCTACAGCCCCCTGGCCCTGCTCATGCCCCTTATTTCCCCCCCACAGCCCTCCCAGCCTTGCTGGTGCCCCTTCCCCCCACCCACAGCCCCTGCCCCACCTGCCCTGCCAGAGGGGGCCCCTAGCTGCCAGGGCTCTGGGGCCAGGTACCCAGGTCTGCAGCAGGAGGCAGGAGGCTGTGGCTCCTGGCAGGAGGCAGTGACTGCTGCAGGGAAGCAGAGCCCAGCTCTCTCTTCCCCCGACCCCCGCTGCCCGCTTCCTGTTGCCTGCCTGCTGTGGGCTTGGGCAGAGGAGGGGCTGGCTCCGCGTCACTGCATGCATTCCTAGGGGGGCAGACGGGACCTGTGCCCCCCAGATCTGTGCGTGGGGTGGGGACAAGCTGCCCATTGTGGACTCAGGCTCCCTGCAGCCTAGTAGGGCTGCGCAGCAGCAGTGAGGCACAACCCTGGAACACTTCTGCTGCTGCCATGCGGGCAGGAGACACCTCACCAGGATAGTGCGGGGCTTGCAGCACAAAGCAGCCTTCCTGCATGGCTCCACTGTTCCCTGCAGCACCGGGTCGCACCTGCCTGGCTGTGGAGATCCCAGGGGAAGGCAGCAGGGCGAGAGCCCAAGCCCACAGCAGGCAGCCTGACCTGCTCCCACCCCATGCACAGATCTGGGGGACATGGGTCTCTCCTGCCCTCTGGGAGTACGCGCAGTGGCGGGGAGCTGGCCCTACCCCCTGGATGAGCCGCCCACAGCCCCATCCTGTTCCCCACTAGGTCCCTGTGGCCGCACATTGCAGCCCCAGGTCCCAAGCCCCAGACACCACCTGGCTGGGCAGCAGCCCCAGCCCTGCCCAACTCCCTCTCTCCCGCTCTATGGGGGCCTGAATCCCCTCCACCCTTCTTACGTACAGGAGCTGCCCTCCAGGCTGCCTGGCAGCCATGTGCATATATAGACACATGGACCCCCTTGCCTGACTGCCCTCCTTCGACTCCCTCCCAGCCATTTGCAGGCTGGAACTCTGCCAGCCTGCAGCGAGCTCTTTGCAAAACTTCAAAATCCACAGGTTTCTCCACTAAAATGAGAAATCTGCATTTTCCTCCGGTAAGGGGGAAATCCGCCTTTTACTCCATTTTTTCCATGGGAAACAGAAAATCAGGATTCCTGGTCAAAACAAATGGAAAGAAGAGACAAGACCTCCTAAACACACGCATGTGTGCACATGTGTGTTTCAGGGGGGAAGGGAAGGGTCACCAAAGTGCTCTGTGCCACAGGGGAGGTCTGTGGGAAAGAAAGATCACTGAGGGGACAGATTTGCTTTGTGCAAAGGTACCCAAAGAGAAAGGCTTTGGCTGCCCTGGAAAGGGTATAAGGGAGAAAGAAGCCCAGGGAGGGGTGGGAGGCTGCAGGTGGGAACTGGCATTTCACAAATGGCTTTGGCTGGCACCTTTCAGACTGAGGAGGACAGAAAGAACCTGGCCCGGATGCAGGACCTGATTGACAAACTACAGACCAAAGTCAAGAGCTACAAGCGCCAGTATGAGGAGGCAGTAAGTGCTGCCCCTACCACCCCACCAAGCCTCAACAGATGAGGGAACCTGCTACCCAAAGCAGAAGACACTCACCACATGTTCCTCTGGAGCAGGAAGCTGGAAACTCTCTGGTCACAGCTCTGACTTGCCTGGGGAAGGCACCAAGAATGTAATAATGGATGTCTACCAGGCTCAGCCCAGGGCTGTGGGAGTCCTCTATAGCAACAGCTTTGTGCTCTAAAATCAGCCACAGGGTCTCCTGTCCTGCTGAGGCTGAGGGGGCTCCTTGCCTCTCAAGCACAAGACACATCAGTAGGTCAGGCTGAGGAAGCTGGTACTTGGTACCAGCTGGTACATCACTGCCTAAGCTCCATTTGTACAGGGACTGGGATTTCAGCACCTCCAGCAGTGCTGTGTTCAGAGCAAAATTCCCTCAGTAAGATGTGCAAACCTGCCCAGCAGGAGTTGCCTGAGGCAGGGGAGGGAATGGCTGGCAACACAATGGAGAAAATGCATGGGGACAGATCATCATTACCTCCTTGGATCATCATTCACAGGAGCAGCAGGCTAATTCCAACCTGGTGAAATACCGCAAGGTACAGCATGAACTGGATGATGCAGAGGAGCGAGCTGACATTGCTGAGACGCAGGTCAACAAGCTGCGTGCCCGCAGCAGGGAGGTGGTCATCACATCGAAGGTAAGTCTCCAGATGCAAGGCCCCAAAACAAAGCTAAGCCTGACTGTGCGGGCCCTCTCCCGATCCCGCCTGGGTCGCCATGTGCGAGTTCTCTCCCGATCCCATCTGGGTCGCCATGTGCGAGCCGGGCCCGTCTTTGTGCACACAGGCTGTGGCCAGCAGCCCGGGCACGCGGGGTTGGAGAAAACCGCGGCGCGGTATGGTACGCTCGAGGTAGAATCAGTCACGGAGGTGTAATGGTTGATTGAAAAGATTATTTACTTACACCCAAGGTGGTCGCAGTGTAGGGTGGTCAGCTTTCCAGGCACAGCTCCGCTTGAGTTCTCGGTGGAGTGGGTTACTCGGTTCCCAGGTCCCCCGGAGCTGTTAAGACTCCGTGGGTTCGACAATTGGGTCCTTAGGATAGGGATACGTCTGGACTGCGATCGGCGACGGGGAGAGGCTAGAGGTTATGTGCCTCAGAGTTGTTAAGGCTCGGAGGGTTCAGTAAATAGGTCCCCCGGAGTTGTTGAAGCTCCGTGGGTTCGACAAACTAAACCTCTGTTGCCCTTTTAAGGAAAAAGCTGGGTTCGTAGGGATCAGCAGCGCTTAGAAATCCTCACGCTCCTTTCCCGAACTCCACGTGCTTTCTCTCTCTCTGACTTGGGCGGAAACTACCCAAGCCTTTTGAGCGGCTAGCAAGCCAATAGCTAGCTGCCACGTATGCCTACATTTAGAACCGGCCAATAATGTGGCACGAATCTAAATACAAATGGCAGGAACTCCTTTGCATCGTGCATCACTATAATGCAAAAGGAATGCACTATGCAAAGAAAGCTACAGAACTGGCGGGAAAAACTCCTGCACGCGGGTTCTTAATTGCAACAGAACACTCCACTGTGCAAAAGAGCTGCAATTTGGCGGGAACATGATTTAGCGATGCCGAAGCACACACAAACAAGAAAAACCACAACTTTGGGTTGTGACATTGACAAGCAGGTGGAAGAGAAGCAAGTGTAGAGGAGGGTTCCCATGGCTACACTGCTTTAGTACTATTTCCCATGGGGTGATACTCCTCTCCTGGCTGGTGCACCACAGGCGGTAGGCAGTGCTCACACTGAGCAGCAGTGACTGACTACAGCAGGCCTCACACAGGAAGAGCAGCTGCTGGAGCAGGGAGGCAGCATAAGGCTGCTGTGAAAGATGCCATAGAGAGGCACCACTAGAGGGTGCTGCAGCTGCCTTTAGAGGACCACGTGGCTCCACAATGGAGAGGTAAGTCCATACTAACTCTTTATTTTTTATTTGCAGCATGAAGAATAGAAGCCAGGAAGTGCCAGCCTCACTCCTCCTGTTACATATGCCTGATGCACCTTAGGTGCAAATGGCTGCAACAGTCATTGCATCTTTTTACTGAGTGAATAAAGCTAGCTTTCCAAGAGACGAGGCTCCTTGCTGTCTGGGGTGGGGGAGAGGAACAGCCACCCAGGCACCGTTTCAGAGCCTCTCAGAGTGAGGCATGGACATGTCTGACAACAGTGGGTCACAAGAAAGGATGAACTGAAAAATTGGCACCTAGAAGAACCCCTAGAAGGGGACACGGATGGCTTAAATAAACTCTGGCCAGATGTACACCAGCCACAGGTGCCAATTTAGAAGGGGCACCTGAATGGTGCTCTCCAGCAGCTCTGCCCAGGGTGCCAAAATTGCTAGTTATGCCTCTGTCTGGCCCCGTTACCAGCTGCACATGGTTGGAGGAACACCTAGAGGTCTGACACTACTTGAGCGGGCAGGAGGCGGCATAACCATGCCCATCCACATGAAGTGGAAAGCAAGGCCCTAGGAACTGCAGATTGTAACAGTAGTTGACTTTGATCTCATTTAAACTGTCAGTCAGGACCTAGCTGGCTGGTTCCAGAGTCACTGGTTAGAAGTCCAAGCATGTCCAGCACAGCACAGGCCTGGTTTGAGGAGCAGCAGAGAAGGCTCCTCACAGCATGCCTTGGCTATCCCCTGGGAGGACACTTACCTATGGATGAGAGAATCCCTTCATCACCTCTGCCCTGTAGATAGCAGAAGTGGGTACAAGGAGTAGCTAAAGTAATTATTATAGTTATATATCAGCAGCCTAGTTGTTGGGAGGAGCTCATATTACCCATCCTATGGCTGCAATAGGCAACATTAATGCAGGGAGCAGTGCAATGGTCCCTCCTTGGGATTAATGACAATCCAGCTGCAAAAAGCCACCTGGGTTCTGCAGCCTAGTGGGGTGCAGCCTAGCAGGGTGTAGAAACTTGGAGGACTCTTGTTTGTGTGTCTACAGGAATAGCAACTCCTGAATGGTGCTACTACACAGGACTCAAGAAGATTCATATCAAATACCAAACCTCCCAGTCTTCTCACTTGCAAGGGAACAAGTGGGAAAGACACCACTGAACAGGCCCTTCTTATTGGGGCTGCAAACCAAACCAAAAGAGAACAAGTCTAGTTTTATTTCTGTTTTAAACGGGTCCAGAGGAGCTAGAGCATAGTTTATTCAATGATGCTGTAGTGCCACGCATCTGAGGGCAGCCCTTGCCAAGCTCAGCCATTTTTCTACTCTTCCTGTGCCTGTAACAATCTTCCTTGCCCAGTGGGGTAGACAGCCTTCCTCTTAGGACTGGTACAGCAGCTTGTCTCCCTCCAGCATTACACAGCCTCTTATTGCAATGACCAGCTGCAGAAGCAGGAAGAAACAGCAGGAGCTGTTTTCCAAGGAAGCTATTGCTCAGCTCTTCCCTCCTGCACTAGCCATACAAAGATCTGCTGGCTACTCCAGGCTTAGGGCAGGAAGTGCCTCGAGATAAGCACGCTCATTTGTATAGAGCAGGCTTGTCTAACATATGGCCCATGGGCCGCCATGTGGCCTGCCAAGACATTTTCTGTGGCTCGCAGTGCTGCTACGGGAGACAAAAGTAAATGCTGTTTACTTTCGTTCCCACCCCTTTTCCCCACCCAGACCCTCAGCAGCCTCTTAATGGCTGCTGAAGGTCTGGGGAAGGGACAAGGTTCCTACATGCACCGCATCAGATTGACGTTGCCAACACAGTGCAGCTCCTCCCCTCCCCCTTCATTTCACTGTGTCCGGTCCTAGTCCCACCCCTCCCTTCCTCATTTGCATGCTGGCCCCGCCCTGCGCCAGTCTCTCCAGCTGCACAGACCAGAGCAGGTCACAGTGCAGCGGGTGGGGGGTGGTGTGGATGCCGGCGCAGAGGGATGTTGCTGCTATGGCTGTTGGGGCGGGAAGCTGGCACCACTCCCACCTCCCTGCATCCCCCTGCACCCGCAGACATCGTGCTGGGGGTGGTGAGTCACAGGCCCTAGGGAGGGAGCCCTGCTGGTTGGGCTCAGGCTGCCCCGGGGGAGAGGGAGCAGGGAAGTGTCCCTGCCTGTCCCACACACCTCTGCAGGGTCCCTGCATGTCCCCCTGGCTGCTGAGTCCAGGCGCACAGGTGTGGAAGCATCCTCGAGGCTGTCTAGGTGGCAGGGAGGATACGGTGGGGTCAGGCAACGCCCCTTGACCCCTGCCCCCCCCAGGCTGCAGCTGGACTGGACAGGCCGCGTGAGCGCCCACTCCTGCTGGCCTACTGCGTGATAAAAAGTTCATGATCCGGCCCCACATTCAAAAAGGTTGGACACCCCTGGTATAGAGCATCAAAAGGTCACCACAAACTCTCTATTATAATCTGTGCACCAAAAGAGCAGGGGCTGCATACTGAGCTGGTTGGGTAACTGCCCCTGACATGGTTTAGCTGGCTTGGGTGGGGATTGGGAAAGACCATATCCCATTCAGAGTTCAGAAATATGAGAGTATCATAATCATGAACTGTGTTGGTAAAAATCTGACACTTTCCTCATCCTCCACCAGGGCTTGGAGAGCTCTGCCAAAGCAACAGCAGAGCAGAACTTAGGTAAACTAGAGTCTGAACCAAGATAGCAAGGCTCAGTCCCCAGTGACCCACACCGTGGAGGCTTTCAGGCTGCGAGGATTCCTTTGCTTTGACAGGAAAAGTCAGCGGCTCTGCTCACACAGCAGGCCAGAGTTGATATAAAGAAAGACATCTCCACCCAGGTTTCTTTTAAAATAGATTTCTTTAATAGTTTCCATTTAATACGTTTATTTGCAGTTAATAAATTGGCATTAATCTGGCATTAATTAAGCACAAACCTCAGCAATTCACTGGGATAGTGCAGATTTCCTTGAGTGTGTTCAACCTGATGAGATCCCACCCCCATGCTCCACACTCCAGCACAAAGTCTGAAAAAAATCCACATTACAGATGGTGACCAAGCTGGCATGCTCTCCATCCTACCCTGGCACAGACATTTCTCCTGCTGTTCTTCATTAAATAAGACATTTCTACTACCACAAGAGGGAAGAATCAAGCTGCTTCTGGTGACTTGCAGGGAGGCTGATATGAACAAAGAACTCCATCAAAGTCAGAAGTGAAGCTCAACCCCAGTTTATTTAGCATCTAACAAGTCTGTCAGAATCCCATGCACAGCCTTCCCCACAAGGGATGGGGCTACTTTGAGGGAGGAGACTGAAGAATTTGCTTTTTGTGCACGTGGCAGGGGCAAGCTAACTCTCAATGAGCCTCTTGCAAGAGGGATAGTGAGGCTTGGCTCCAAGATTCCAACCCAGAACAGTCCTTGGAGCTGTTGGTACTCATGAAAACCCAAAGTGCCTAAAGAAGAAAACATAGAAAGCCACTGTGCTTCCCCCCACAGGACAGCACACTCACTACACAGAAAACAGGTGGGGATGATTTTAGCTCAGCCTTTTGCAGGCCAATTGCTAAGGATAAAAGCAGTTTGGCCCTTAATTCTGAGTTACACAAGTCTAGAAATACAAGACCAAAACGTATTCTCTGCAGGTTTATAGCAGCAATCTTTGGATGCACCAGTTACCTACACTATGGAATAGGCATCCCTTATAATTTAAAAGCTTTTAGTTTGAAGCATTTATTTTGAGTGCACATCTATTACAGGTAAATATAGGCAGAGACACCAAGAAACAAAACTTCCCTAAGAACAAAAAGTATTTAAGCTCCAGAGGGAAAAGCTGATGAAGAATAGAGAGTTGTAGCTGGTACCCCCAAAATGTGAAATCTTAGGTGAAGGAGTGATATTGACTGGAGGTGGTGTGTTGAAATGAAGTCTACTAGGGAGCAAAATCCCTTGAGGAGAAGACTTCTTAAGACTCCAGCTGGATGTACTGGCTCAGAAGTTCTGAACACACCACAAGCAGAATGCTGACTCTCCCATGCTATCTGGCTTATTTGAATGGGACCTACAATAGGGACTGCTGATGTACATATTAATAGTAGCTGAAGTCATCTCAAAAGACAGGTCCGATTACAGACAGGTCAGCACTCTTCAGATGGTATAATTCCCATTCCAGGATCTGATCTTCTGTCCTGCACATTCACACCCCTTGTCAGGAATTGAGATTTTTTTATTCCCTTTGCTGGCAAAGGTTATTATACATTGTAAGATGACCATCTTGTTCTGTGCCAGGCTTAGCTGCAGAGCCATGTTCTCTCTTCCTTCATCTGACTGCAGACAAAGTCCTGGAGAAGATGGTTATAAGCCAGGGCTAGGAGAAGGAATACAAAGGCACTGAAGTTCAGATCCCCCTTCACTGTCAGTTCCTGCAATACATTTGAGGAAATTCTAGAACTGTCCGTGCAACCAATTATTAGTGCAAACTGATCTAAATTATTACATTTTAAATTTAAATTTCATTTTTGGGGATGACTAGAAAAATGGACTTCTTTTAAATTAGGGCCACAAAATACATAAGATGCGTTTTAAATGCACTGGCTTCAGACTTCAACAACAGACTATTTAATTCCAGGAAATCTCACCATAATAGCATCCAGCCTTGGAGCAACTTGTTTAATACTCCTGATTATGAGCTGCAAGCTGAGATTAAGCACTTAGTTTTGCTAAAATTTGTAAGCTGCTGGGGGAGGTGGGAGCAAAGTTATTTTTAACCATGAGTGTTTATGCTCAGCATTGCGTACGCTTACCCATTAAAACAACAAACCCAGGAAAAAACCTGACATCTCCAATAAGTATTGCACTTCGAGATTAATTATGTGTTTTGATTTTAAGGTACTGAAGACTGCAAGCTTAGATATTGGTGTTAGGCTTCCAGACATAAGCAGGTTAGTACTAACTATGTTTAAGAGCATATTACCTTGCAAAAAGTACACTGGTCCAGATTTTAAAGTCAGATTAGTTACCCAAGAAGGGACAAGCTACAAGTTTAAAAATCAGTAAATTTTAATTGGTTAATGCCCAGTCAAAGCTAGGCCCCAGACTGCAATTCCACTACTACTGAAATGTCTCTTCTTTGCAGCGTTGTAAATACATCTTCAGATGGGAAGTATCCACAGAAAGGACAGCAGCAGAAGCAGAGACGTCCAAGTAGAACACCACAGTCAAACAGATGATGGCCAAAGAGATTTTGGTACAAACAATCCAAAAGTGGATAGTAATAAGGTGGAGAGAGCTATAGTTCCCAGAAATTAAGAGCAAACACAGTCTGGTCAAACCTAAACTCCAAATCCCAACCCAAAGTTAAAGCTGATGTGAGTCCTCCTGGTGGCTGTGTGCGTGTGGCCTGCATGCATCAGGGGTCCCAGTTCGGCTGGTTTGTCAGACCTTGTGTTTGAATAGGTTGGGACATTTCCTGTGCTTTTCAAACCTGCTAATTCTGTGGTCATGAGGAAGAACCAAAATTAAGCTGGCACATAGAATACTTCCTTGTCTGTCAATGGAAAGGGTTTGAACTAAATACACTTGCCTGAGAGAAGCAGGAAAAGGCCTGATTTTTGTGGAAAATTACTTTTATCCCAAAATGACCGGAATATATGGCTGAATGTGTTGCCCCGACAGTTTGAAAAGTCTATAGAGATCAGAGGCGGGACAAGAGTCTTTAACAATGCAGTAGTATTCCATGGTTCCAAGAAGCATACACGCACTTCACAGCGTATCCCTGAAAATCCAGTCTGTGAGGTATCTTCCAAGCACTGTCCATCAGAAGCCAGCATCCAAAGAGTCATTCCTCAGTGAAATCTCTGTCAATGTCCATATATGCCTCATCGATGTAGCTAACTATGGCACAAGGTGATGTCCGATCTGGACTAAGCAGTATAGATACAGTCTCTTTCCAGTAAGTAAAACTAATACATGAGCTCTGTGGAGGAAGAGAAGTTAGGGTCTAATTAGATGAATATTGACAAATTACAATGAAGTTCATTAAAATGAAGCTGAAGTGCATTCAAGATATGCATTTTGAACATGCACCCAACCCCACTCCATCTGCACATTGGCCCAGGGAAACCTGAAAGTGTCTCTGTAGTGCAAAAGGCCAACATTTTAATCCCTTGGATACTATTTGGCCTACACTGTTTTCATGGAAGCTGTCACACAGCAAGAATTTATCCAGCCCAAAAAAGGGGAACTTAAGAGTTGTATTGAACATGGTAATTAATCTGGAGGAAGCCAATATTGCTGCTATTTTATTTTTATAGCATCTCCACAAACCAAAAGACCTAATTTCTCATTGTCCAGATGCTGATGAGACAGTATTTCCAACACAGAACAAATACCCCCTCCTCTGACCAGACAACAGAAGAGCACATGGGATCTCCAGTTCAAGAAATAGGACAATGCTGCGTTAGACCCTACAACAATCCTACTAAATATGCTTTGAGACTGACAGGAAGGGGATGGGTAAATTCCATAGCCAAATACCTACAAAACAGAGACAGTACAATGAAGAAACAAGATCCCTGATGTGTGTGCTGTCGTGTCACAGGTAATCATTAGCCAACCCCATTAAAGTTCTGCAGGCCAACAGAGCACCTGCAAGTTCATCTGCTACTTCATATGCAGGCAAGTTAAAATTATCCAGGAGACTTAACCAGATCTTTTCCAGGGAATCCCTAAGTGTGTTCCTCTTTCTGAATGCCTAACTTAACATGTTGATGTGTAGTATGCAAAACTGTTGCTGTCAAGCTCAGTAACTGAACTCCAAGGATGTCATGCTTTAAACAGGAAGCACTAACACAGTACACTACAAAAATATCAAGTATCTCTAAATGGGCACCATATTTGTTTACTTCTAATCTTAACTTTTATGTACTTTAGTTCAACATCTATGAAGTGGGGTTACCACCTAGTCACCCTACCGGGGTGCTGTGAGAAACTGAGCAACTCGTAAATGAATGGGACTAGGTGAGGCACAACACAGAAGGGGGGCATGAGAAACCCGTACATAGCTTTGGCCCCTGCCAGACATGGGTAAAGATGCGAAGGGATCTGATGCGTGATTCACAATCATGCTTCCTGTCACGGCACACATGCATGGCAGGAGATGCAATTGTGAGATCATACATCATATCCCATCACACCTTAATGCTGGTGCAGGGGGAACCCACGATCACAATCCCAGGTTCCCCCTGCACTGCCAAGTAGCAAGCTCCCATCGCTGGGACCCCAGGCCTCCTAGCTGTTGGGGCACACCTGACCAAATGTTCAATTAATGGAGCAACAGAAAGAAGCTAAAAAGTTATTAGACTTTTTTGGGGAATAATTGTGTGGCTTATTCCTTGTTTTATCACACCATTATTTGATTGTGCAGCCAGGTCACAATTTAAGACGTGATTAACTGGTTAAACTCCTCTTAAGTGTGACATGGGGTAGGGGTCTTTGGAATACAGTCTACACTGGAAAATAAATACAGTCTAGTGTTAAGCCACTGACAGAACACAGAGTGGTGTGGTGGGGGGCAGGGGGGAAGGGAGGAATAAGAAATAGATGTTAAGTCACTCCTATATCAAATGGGGTAGGGATCCAGTGGAAAAAATAGCATGTGATCATGTAGTTTAAGACTTCTTATGCATATATGTTAGGATAAATTAATGCTGGCATTTTGTAATATTTAGGTAGGTGACTGTGTGACCTTAATATTAAAATGGTGTGGGAAATTGCCTAGGATTTTTAGAAACAGGGGAGGGGGGATTCCATCATGTGACCTCCAGACCTCACAATGATCATCAAGAAGGTTGGAACCTCAGGTTCACCATACAGACTTCTCCCACTTGAACTGACAGAGCAGTAGACTGCACCACGAAGGAGGATGGAACAGTCTGTCAATGCATTTTGTTCTGCTGACAGCAGAGCAGTGGCAAGACTTAGGAAGCATTCTTCAGTGGGCACAGACTCCAGTGACTACCATCCTCCAAACCTAATGCTTTCTGCCTCATTCCCTCAAACATACCGCTATCTCCTGTCTCTTCCAACCCCAATTCCTTGGTTCTGTTCTCACCCCAGCTCATCTGATCCGTCTCCTCCACTTACCTTTTCCTGTCCCGTTTCCCTCCTGCTCCTCAGTCCCAATCTCTCTGCCAACCCAAAATCAAGCATTGCCCAACTTCTATATCAGTCTTCCTAATCAAATCTATTCTGACCACAAGTTGAGTGGGAGCCCCTCTTTTCCTTTCTGCATTCGAATCAGGTTGATTCCCCTTCTGTGCTGCATGGGCCTGGAAGAGGGTCAGTGAGACCACAGGTAAGAGATTCCTGAACCTAGCACTGTCCATAGAAGCCTGGAACTTGAACTGCAGTTGCAAGGAATGTCCTGAGAATCTCAAGTTGGTGCAAGCCCAGTGTAAATGGCAACCTTAAGGATGATAGCAGTTAGAAAACTGAGCACACCCAAAGTTATGAGTCAGGGCTGTTGGAGTCAATAATGACTCCAAGATCCTTTTCTGCCTCTGTGCTCTCAAGAAGGGAGTTTCCCATCTTATGTCAACTTAGCAAAAATGTCAATTTAGCCAAAATGACCCAATCAGGGTCATATTTGCTCATGGTTCTTAGTCCATTTCTTATTAGGTGCTGGGAAGCCTGGATTACTGGTAATATGGGGAGAGAGGGAGAAAGGAAGGGATGTCTGCTTGTCAAGTTTCCATGTGTTTATATTTCCATTTAGAAGAGACATCTCTGTGGGTACTGTATTTGGTGAAAGCTTAATTAAAAAAATACATGCTATTTTTAAGCAGCCTTTGAGCATTCACCTGTTTCACTTATACTTTAAAGTAATTTAACTGAAGAACATGCTTTAAAAGATGGTATTGTTGGTCTAATAAAAGGTAGCATCTCTACTACAAGTCCTGATTGCCTTTTCCTCTAGACCAATATGGCTACGATTTGGATACCTGACACATGAAAGATATTGAATTTTAGCCTATTTTTTAAATGAAATTTTCATATTTCCCCAAGCAGGAAGCAACTGTGACCACTTGAAACCTGAGATCCTGCTCCTGCCTTTGTTTCAAGGTAATTTGCATCATCACAGATCCTCACAGGAGGTGAGAGTCTCCATACTAGCTATGAACTGACTGCCCAGAGGAGTATCTATTGACTCCTCTGTGAAATCCTATGAAATATGAACTTTAAGTTCTACCCAGGAGAACTTTTACAATCTTTTCTCCAATGCGTGATGAAGGGTGTTTGTGCCTGAAAGCTTGCAATTAAAGAATTTTTTTTTTGCAAAAATCTTGTTGGTTTAATAAAAGATATCATCTCTACTACAAATCCTTGGTTGCTTTAAAAGAGGTCATTTATATCTAAAGTTTAGCAAGCACAAGAAGGATGCATCTGCTAGAAAGAACAAGAGATGAATTCAAGTCCAAAGATGGTGAAGAGGCTAACCTGTGAACAAGAAGCAGCTTCAATTTTCTTTTGTTTGCATGAACAGAGACAAGAAGAAATGGAGACCAAAATCATGGAACCCAATCTTCATTTGAAGCAACTGAGATTGTTCACAGACATTCAAAGCTGCTGAAATAGGATTAACTGCTCTAGTGCTACCTAACCTATCACGTCTACCAAAAATACACAGGAAATTTAGGTGCACTTCTACAGCTGGGATACACTTTACCTACTACTCTTATGAAAAAGCGGGAAAGCGTTCCACTGAATGCATGGACATACAAACAAATTTCCTGCAAGGCAGAGCCAAGGGTTTTACTGTGCATCAGTTGCTTTGGTGCAACTACCTATGTGCATGCTTGTAATCTTGGTAAACTGAAGCTCAACTGTACTTGTTTATCCTGCAGTGATGGAGGGTATGGGTGGGGAGTTAGCCAGGAGTCAACATACAGGAACCCCTTTTTACCCCGCAATTTTTTGTTTGTATGTCCACACCATGAGACTATTATTGGATCAAACTGCAACCACCAAAACAAATCATTTTACAAACAAAACAAATCATGCAACACTTCCGGTATTATAGACCCTACAAGCATGAACGGAAAAGTTAGAGGGAGTTCAGAGAAGATCATCAAAAACTGATTACTGGGAAGGGCTACACAGCAAGGAATGCTGAAGGGCTTAATTTGTACAGCATAATTAAGTGTTGCAGGGAGCATGGCCATGGAAGAACAGATGAATACACTGAACAACAGGTAAACACTGAAACACTGAACAACAGGTAAAGATCTCTGACATTAAGATTATTGAAACTGCATAATAATTCCTTCCTAGGGAAGGCAGCAGAAACCCTACTGCTTGGGACACTTAAAGGAAAAAGACACAGAATTAGAACACTTTTTGAGGAAGGACTCTGCACTAGCTCCCCAAGGAAGTGGCTAGATTATCTAGAAAAATCTTCTCAATCTCTGATCCTATCAAATAAAAGAAAAGATTCACAGCCTCATGTTGACTTACAGTTCTGATTATGTGGCACACTGGCACTGAACTGGTAACACAGTAAAAATGCTTTAGGATGTTATGCTGAGGACTAAAGCCATTTCCTTACTTCCTTCAAAAGCCTCATTTCCCATGTATATAATCTGGGCCAATACAAATGGAATTTAAGAGCACCATGGTTGTCTCTTACCACAGAAGGAATGAAATACATACATTTTCTAAGCAAGTGCTGTCTTTGTCTTTATTGAGGTAATGCTGCTGCCAGAATCGCAAGAGACTGTGAAAGTTGTTCATGATGAAACCAGGGTACTTCTCTGTATATTCCATCTGTTGCAACGTGTGAAGGTAAAACGGCAGCTTGTCTTTCCTTCGGGCCAGCATTAAAATAACTAAGCTTGTGTTCAAACAGCTGACGTTTTCCTAAAATAAACAACATACAATAAGCAGTAATGGATATCCTTAATAAAGGATATCAAGTGTTCTAGACACCATTTTTCATGAGAGGAACACAGACGTTGCTTAGGGTTTGAATTTAATGGAGCAAAATGTTTTTATTTCTATTGTATGGTTAGGACAGCTGTGTCATAACAAGAAATCAGCCCCTAGAACTGATGAATGACTATGATTACAGCAGTAAAATGTTACTGTCAGTTCTTTACCTGTGTAAGTGTCTGCACATGAATTATATTAATTAGGCGGAAAAGGAAGGACATCCTCATGGACATCTGAGACATGTATGATAACAGGTGGCACTCAGACAAGACTTCTGCAACTATAGGGAAGACAACCAGATCATTAGATTTCCATAGATTAGATATAATCATATTAAGCTTTCAAAGTTAATGTGGAAGCAAGGACATATCAGTAACTCTCCAATCCAATGCAGAACTATGTTCAGCTGAGCAGACAGGCAGCATCTGAAAAGGAGAAAAGGACTGAAGATGGCTGTCTCAAGGATGGGTCATCTTCAGTCAAGAGTTCTTATATTACTATATGGATTGTGAAAGAAGGCAAGGAAAAACTAGCAACACAGGAAACAGAGCAATGAGAACTGGTGCTCATAGTTATTAAGTACATGTGCTGAGTATCATTTGTCTTCGGCACTTTCCTACCAATGATATTAAGGCTTAGTTCCATTATTTTAATTAAACATCAGAATCACTGAGTTTTCCTTTACCTTTAGCATCCGACTGGTTCTCAAATCGGTCCAGGGACAGTGTAATGCAACGAACCAACATGTTTGAGTCTACCAAAGAACTGTTGATCTGATTCAAAAAGATCTGAAACTAAAGAGAGAGAGTTGCAAAAAACAAAGATTCTCTATGTAGGGATCTTTCAAAGTCACAGTAAGCAAAAGGGATTTTCATGGGTCACTCCACAGTGCACAGAGCTGATTTCATGGCCTTTTCATGACTCCACCCCTTGTTGCTGATGGCCTTGCCCCTCACTGCTGCCAGCCTCTTACTGGGGAGCCAGCATTTTAGTTTTAGTAGGTTTTATGTGGGGGTGGGTGGGGGGATATGATTTCATGGTTAATGCCTGATTTTGTGGTTTCTGTGAAATCCATGAATTCTTGAATTAAGTAAGTCCCTGTCTACATGTACACATTTTGTATTAGGACAAGAGGCAGAATTGCACACACCCTGAGAGCCCAGTATGACCAATCGTATGCATGTTACCCTTCTTATTCCAGTAGTGCATGGGTAACAGACTAGCTATTTGTTGAAGGTAGGACTATAGACACGACACCGTGAATAGTAAAGGTACAGTAAAGGGCAGGACAGGCGGCAAACTGTTAGAGCAGAGGTCAGCAACCCCTGGCACGTGTGCCGAAGCATGGCATGTGAGGCCATTTTGCTTGGCACACCACCACCAGCCTGGGCTCTAGGTAGCTGCTGCCGGGCTTAGTGGCTGGGCTGCTCCCGGCAGGTGGCTGGGAAGCTGCAAGCAGCCTGGGCTCCGTGGTTGGCAGCAGCTACCCAGAGCCTGGGCCAGCTGCAGCCAGAAGGCTGCAAAACAGCTGCTCCGGGCTCCAGCGTCAGCTCCATACTGGCGGGCGCACGCACACCTCGGAGCAGACAGTGGGGGAGGGCCCTGAGGCAGTGCAACCCTGGCCTCTCCTCCACTGCTGGCACAGAGCTGAGGATTGGGCTCCGGGGCCTGGCACAGATTTTTGTAGCCAGCCTGGGCTCTGGGTAGCTGCAGCAGGCAGTGGGCAGGTTGCAAACAGCTGCACTGGGCTCCACAGCCTCGGCATCAGCTCCATGGTGGCGGCGACTGCATGTGCACCTCAGAGCGGACGGTGGGAGGGCTGTGTTGCCTCAGGCCCTATCCCCATCGCTCCGAGGTACACGTGCATCCACCAGTATGGAACTGATGCCAGAGCCTGGAGCAGCTGTTTGCAGCCTCCCAGCTGCAGCTGGCCCAGGCTTTGGTAGCTGCTGCCAACCACGGAGTCCAGGCTGCTTGCAGTAGGGCCTGCAGCTGAGCATGCCTGACTCCCACTTGCTCCGAGCCCAGCCCTGGCCCAGCCCCACCACCACGATGAGGCTGGCGCTGCCCCTTGTCAGAAGCACCGCACCTTTTGCGGGCTTAGGTGTGCGTGGTGGGTGGGCTGGGCTGATGGGCAGGCTCCCGGGCTGGGGCCTCGGCCAGCTGCGCTGCAGCCTCGGGGCTGGCTCCCTGGGGAAGCACAGGGGCTCTGGCAGAACCAGGGCATTGTTGGGTCGGACTTTGTCCAGTAGCCCAGGAGCCTGGCTCCGTGTGCCCGCGCATCTGGTTCTGTGCATTTGTCTGCCTCTGTCTGGTTCTGTGTGTCTGTGTGCGCACACATGTGTCTGGTTCCGGATGCGTGTGTGCATATGTCTTTTTCTGGGTGTGTTCTGGTTCTCTGTGTTTGTGCATGTGGTTCTGTGTGTGCATGTGTCTGGTTCTCTCTCTGCTCTCCTTTTTCTTTCTCTCTCCTCTTTCTCTTATTTGTCTCTTTCTTTTCTCTCTGTCTTATTGCAACATGCTCAACACAAAAGGAATACACAGCACCAAAGGCAACATTTATAATTATTAAATATACTAATATGCAGTGCCTGTCATGTACCCCCACCCCCCCCAACCTCATTTTGTTTTTCTGGCATGCCGGCACTCCAGCACCTTCCAAGGTAGACATTGTGGTTTCTGTACACAAATGCTAGGAGCATGGGGAACAAGCAGGAAGAGCTGCCCCTCCTGCTAACCAGTAAGGAATACAATCTTATTTGGATAATGGAGACCGGGTGGGACTGCACCCATGATTGGACCACAGGTATAGAGGGCTATACCTTATACAGGAAGGATCGCATAGGGAAGAAGGGTGGAGGTGTTGTTCTCTATGTGAAAGAGCAGTACACATCCCGGGAAGCCAAGATAGACAAAAAAGAAGGGCGACGAGACCCTCTGCGTTAATATACAGGGAGGGTGTGATGAAGGGGACTTGATGGTAGGAGTATATTACAGACCTCTGAATCAAGTAGAGGAGCTTGATCTGGAATTCTCCAGAGGACTGGCAGAGGCTGCACACTCATGAAACATGGTTGTCACGGGTGATTTCAATTACCCAGACATCTCATGGGAAGAGCACTCAGGTAGATCTGAGCGATCGCATAGCTTCTTCACTTGCATCGAGGAGCTCTATTTGACTCAAGAAGCGTACAGGCCGACTAGGTGAAAGACGCTCCTAGTTTTGGATGATCTAGTGAGTAACCTGAGGATCGAGGGAAATCTAGGTGACAGTGACCATGACAATCATTTTCATCGTCCATTGTAAGGCAAGGAAATCAGTCAGTAGGGTAGAAATCCTTGATTTTAGGAAAGCTGACTTCTACAAGCTTAGAAGATTGGTGGATGAGGCCCTGCAGGACCATGGTCTGGTGGGGACGGGAGTCCAAGAAGAGTGGGTGTTCCTCAAGGATATGATCCTTGGAGCACAAAGGCGGTCTATTCCTGTTTGTAAGAAAGGTAGCAAAAGGGCTGGGAGGCCCCCTGGCTCAATAGAGAGATCATGGACCTCCTGAAAATGAAGAGAAGCCTGTAAGAGATTCCTGCT
>NW_005843415.1:11905-19244 GCF_000455745.1 Alligator sinensis | reverse complement strand
GGGAATTCCCGCCCCCCAAGAAGAAGTACACAGGATTAGAAAAGCAAAGGCAGAAACTGAATACAAACTGGCAACAGAAATCAAAGACAATAAAAAGTCCTTCTTTAGATGCGTAGAAAGCACGAAACAAGGGAAATGTGGGGCCCCTGTTGAACGCAATGGGACAGCTGATAACTGACACTCAGGAGAAAACCAAATTCCTAAATGAATACTTCCTGTCAGTTTCATAGTTTCATAGTTTGTAGGGTCAGAAGGGACCTTGACAGATCATCAAGTCCGACCCCCTGTCATGGCAGGAAAGAGCACTGGGGTCAAACGACCCCAGCAAGGTGTTCATCTGGTATTCCACCAGACCAAGAATATTAAGTTGCCTGACAGGAAGCAGGATGGAAAAGTGTGGGGTGATCACTCACCTATAATCAGTGAAGATCTTGTGAGGGAATACCTAGAGAGCCTGGTTATCTACAAGTCAGCAGGACCAGATGAACTACACCCAAGAGTGTTGAAAGAACTGGCTGATGTCATTGTATGACCAATGACAAAGCTATTTGAGAACTCATGGCACTTGGGTGAGGTCTCAGAAGACTGGAAGAGGGCCAATGTGGTGCCTATCTTCAAGGAATGAAGGAAGCAGGACCCAGAGAATTATAAGCCAATCAGCCTGACCTCAATCCCTGGAAAAAATTATCAAGGAATCCATCAGTGATAGGCTAATACAGGGGCGGGCAATTATTTTGGGCAGAGGGCTGCTTACTGAGTTTTGACAAGCCATTGAGGGCCGTATGACAGGCAGCCAAGGGAAGATGAATATTAATTTTCTAGATTTTTTAGGGGCCCCATGGGCCAGACAGAACGGCCTGGTGGGCTGCATTTTGCCCACCCCTGGGCTAACAGAAGGCAGTATTCTAAAACCCAGCCAACATGGCTTTGTTGCAAGTAGGTCATGCCTGAACACCTCATTTCCGTCTCTGATCAGGTAACTTGTCACCTGGATAAGGGAGATGAGGTCGACATCATATACTTGGATTTCAAAAAGGCCTCTGACTTGGTTTTCCATGATGTCCTCATGGTTAAATTGAGAAATTACGGCCTCAACAACTTAGCGTAGCTGGGAAACTGGATCCGAGGTCAGACCCAGAGAGTGTTAATAGACAGAACCAAGTCAACATGGCTAAGGGTGACTAGTAGTGTCCCTCAAGGCTCAGTACTTAGACCAGTGCTTTTCAACATTTTCATCAATGATTTGGATACGGGTGTAGAAAGCGCATTGGCAAAGTGTGCAGATGACATCAAGTTATGGGGGAGTGCGGTCACGCTGGAAGACAGGCTGAGGATACAGGCTGACCTGGACAGGCTTGTAAAGTGGGCAGACCTAAACCTGATGATATTTATCACTGAGAAACATAAAGTGCTCCATCTGGGGAGAAGTAATCCACAACATACTTCCAGGCTCAGTGGTGCTACACTAGCCAGCACCACAACTGAAAGAGATCTGGGGGTCACAAAATGAACATGAGCCACCACTGCGATGCTATAGCCAGCAAAGCAAACAACATGCTGGCAACGATGCATCTCAAGTAAGACTAAGGATGTCTCCTCTGGCTCTACTCAGCATTGGTGAGGCTGCAGTTGGAGTTCTGTGTCCAGTTCTGTGCACCACACTTCAAGAGGGATGTAGAGAAGGTGCAAAGAGTCCAGAGGAGGGCCACACAAATGATTAGAGGTCTGGAGAACAGACCATATGAGTAGAGGCTGAAGGACATGAGACTGTTCAGCCTGGAAAAGAGAAGACTATGGGGGGCACTTGGTGGCAGCCTTTAAGTATATTAAGCAATTGGGGTAGGGGCTGACCATAAAAGAAGCTTGAAGCCAGCAATCTTACAACCTCAACATATAGGGAAATATCTGGGTAAATCCTGGGTCCATTAAAATCAAGGGACAAAACTCCCCAATGACTTCAAAGGGGTCAGGATTTCATCTTGTTTCATTTAAACTACTGGTAAACTTAGATGAATGGCAGAGTGGAAACAAGATAGACTAGAGTTGGTCATTTTTTCCCCATTGAAACATTCGGCAAAGCTTTTTTTTTTTTTTTTTTTTTATCAAAACAACCTGGTGAAAAACTAGTATTTTTTTTTTTACATTTTCTACTTTTCCACAACCCCTACCAAAAAACAAACAACCCCCCCCCACCCCCAACCAGAAAAACTGATGATTTTTTTTCAGCTCACAACAGCAGAAGAATAGGGCAAGATATAGGAGTGTTTTGTTTCAACAAAAATAAAACAAAACTCAGTGTTAAAATAAAAGGGAACACAATTTTGGTCAGGCTTGGGTTTTGGATTAAAAATCTAGCATGCTTTGACTGTCTATCTTGCCAGTCACCTCCCCTGGACTTGTGCAAGTGATTCTACCTCCCTGATAACTCCCTGCAAGACCACAGGGTCATGCATTTAGTGTGGCCCTGGAAAGGGAATGGGGTTAAACTAAGTACAGAGTTTCAAAAAGCCCAAGGTGGAATCAATTCAAACTTCGCAGGTTTTTCCAAGCGGCGACTGAACTGATAACAAAATGAACTGACATTCAGTGTTCAGGTGGTCAACACAGGCAGAAGCTGCACTGGCCCAGGCTAGGAGCCTGGGGGAACTCATGCACAGCACCCCTCATGGCCACACTGCCTAAGGCTGCTAAACCCAGTCCAGGACTAACTGACTTCTGGACACAGCCCCACCTGTTGTCAGCCACAGGGATGGGAGATCCAGCAGACAATCTCTCCCCAGCGCCTGCCTTTGGTAGTGGTGGTGGGGGGAGGGGGATGACAGAGAAGGGATGTGTTGAAGGGGAACACACCACCTGGCCCTAGCTCCCTCAGCTGGGGTCTGCCTGGTGCCAGGAAAAGCCCCTACACCAGGGGGCTTTTCAAGCTCCCGAAAGGTTGGCGAGTCCAGCTCAGCGAGCCAGGTCCTTCCCCAGCATGTATGAAGGAGGGGGGAACATACCAGCCCAGCCCAGCATGCTCCCCAGAGCCAGGGTCTGCACAGTGCAGGGGGGAAAGCTTTTTGCTCCCACGTAGCCTGGTGCGTTCCCCCCTGCCCCACCCCCAGAATTGGATGGCTGGGGAGCGGACAAGGCTGAGCTGATCTGATCCCAGGCCCCTGGTGGGGTGCCCACCCCCCCAAGCTGGACAGACCCCAGCTGGGGGGGCTGGTGCTGGGCAGGGGTTCATTTCTCCCCCTCACCATGTCTCTCAGAGGCTGAGGGCTGGGGAGGGGATGGGGCTGAGCTGATCCCAGCCTGGATCACCTGGCTGCAGGAGGGGGAGAAAAGTCCCTACCACCATGGCTTTTTTCCCCCCTTGTCCCATACAGACTGGGGCTAGAAGTGCCTCGGGGTCTGTTCCCCTGCTCTTCCTGTCCTGACGGGCTGACAGGAAGCAGGTTAGGGAGCAAAGGCTTTAGTGCCTCAGCACAGTGACAGCTGGGGGCAGGGCTATCCCTGATCTGCTGGAGCAGACAGCATAGCCCAGGGCTGCAAAGCATTCTGGGATGCTGGACAACTGTGAGTTAACTTGAATCAGGAGGGGACAGAAGTTCCATAAACCAATTTAACCTCAATCAGTTAAGTCTGATACTATATCCAACCAGGTTTATCATGAACTGGGTTCAGTCATTTTGAAAGTAGTTTATGTGCCTGAACTTCTTTTCTGTTACAGTTTTAAACCAGTTTCAGATCACTTAAACCAGTTTTTGTGTAAATTCTGTCCCTAGCCTGGGAGGGATACAGCAAATGAGTTCCTTCCACATACTCAACTGTAAAGAATTTGCCACTCTAGGGTAGTAACTGGGGGGCACATATAACACTTGAGACGCTATAAAAGGGGTGGGCAAAATACGGCCCACGGGTCAGATCTAGCCCATGGAGGGGCTTTGTCCCAACCCATGATGGGTCCCTCAGTCCTGCCTAGCCCAGGAATCATACCACAGTGGCATGTCTTGCTTCTTCCTGGGCATGCAGCGAGGCTGGGGCAGCTCAGTGCTGGACTGCCTTTTTAGGCAGCCCAGGCAGTGCCAGCTGCTGGACCCACCCCTGCAGTACTGGCATCAACCCACACGCAGCCCCGACCCACTCTGCGCCTCCTGCGAATACACCTGCTTATGTTGAACAGCTGTAGCAACAATAGTCCCAGCAGGACAGAAGTGTACTTTCATAGATGTTAGGGTCGGAAGGGACCTCAAGAGATCATCGAGTCCAACCCCCTGCATAGGCAGGAAAGAGCGCCGGGGCTAGATGACCCACGCTCGGTCTAGATGACCCCAGCTAGATGCCTATCTAACCTCCTCTTGAAGACCCCCAGGGTAGGGGAGAGCACCACCTCGCTTGGGAGCCCGTTCCAGACCTTGGCCACTCTAACTGTGAAGTAGTTCTTCCTAATTGGTGTGGGAGAAAAGCAGCCTCTCCCCCTCCCCCTCAGCGCTGCCCAGCACTTCCTGCAGCAGCCGTGTGGAGCCCACACTGGGCTGCCCTGCACTGTCACTGCCACCTCCAGGCTGCTCCGCAGGGCAGCAGGGGCAGCACAGAGGAGTCGCATGGCAACCCAGCACGGGTTCCACATGGCTGCTGCAGGAAGTGTTGGGCAGCACTGAGAGGGAGAGGTTGCTTTTCCCCCACTGGCCCCACTGCTGCTGCAGCTGTTCAGCGTGAGCAGGCAAGTCTGCATCAGGCATGGGGCGGTGCTGCGTGTGGGTCCCTGCCAATACTGCAGAGCTGAGGCCAGCAGCTGCCTAGAAAGGCAGTCCAGTGTGGAGCCACCTTAGCCCTGCTGCGAGCCCAGGAGGTGGCAGGATGCACCACGGGTGGGTGAAGTGGAGCAGGCATGGGGGCCGGGTCAGGGCTGTGCGCACGTGTGGCTGATCTGCTCCTGCTGGGGTCAGTCCAGAGAGGATGCGGGGCGCACTGGGGCTGTGCGCTGATGGTAGTGGTGGGGAAGCACTGCAGGGTGCATGGGCTCCAGGCTGTTGCGGGGTAGGGGCAGGTGCTGACCAGCTCAGGGGGGCGTATGTGAGGGGCTCCCATGCGCACCCCACCATACCCACAAACCCTCCCCCAGAAACCCCACAACCACACTCTCCCCCACCCACAATCACGCACCCCACAAACACTGCAACCCCCCATACCCCTCCCCACACACACCCATAGGTCTCTGTGGGTAGCCCAGCTCACTACTGCCTGCACACACCCCAAACACATGCAGCCACACACCTCCACAAACCCCATACCCACCCAACACAGCCCCAAAAACACCCCCCCACAAGCCCTCTATATCCACCCATATCCACACATACCCCCCACACCCCATATACACCCATTTCCACTGCCCCGCAATATACAAGACTGAGACTTCATTTTGAACTATTGTGCAATCACTTGTATATATGACACAAAAACATACAAACAGGGACAAAAAAAATCTTTTAAAAATAAAATTAAAATGTGTCACTGTGGATGTTAGATTTTTAGTATATAATTTGTTTGTTTTTTCCCGGTTCCAAGATGGCTAACCCCCTTCCCAAATAGAGTATTTCAGGCCAAGGGCAGGGAATTCCAGTGACAAAGGGCAGGGGCCAGGGAGCAGGACTTCTGGTACCAAGATGGCAACCAGGAGGCAGGCACTTGTCAAGGGGCATGGCTACACTTGCAGCCCTCGATAGCTCACCAAAAGTCATGAAGCAGCCCTCCAGCTGAAATAATTGCTCGCCCCTGCACTACAGCATTAGAGAGTTGGCAATCTAAAAGGAACTAACACTCTTACCAGAATTATATTTTCATTCCTATTCTGACGCTTGTCAAATTCAGTGAACAGAGGAGGGAATTTATAGCACTATAAAAAATTGTGTCCCCTTGTTCAACTGCCATTCAGAAAAAGGCTCATCTCTATTAAAAGTGCATGTCACAGACAGCCATGATAAATGCATTTAATCACTGAGATCTGTCGACAAGCCGTAGCGCACACCTGCCAGGCCCTACCCGCTGCCTGCTTCCCCAGCTCCCCTGAGCGCCCCTGATCCCCACCCACAGCTGACCCAGCCAGCCCCAACTTCCAGCTCTTTTAAAAAAAATAAAGCCCCCACTCACCAGCTGCTGTCAGGCAGGCGGGGTGATCCCCACTGCCCCCCACTGTATAGGGATTGCTTGCCCACCCCCCCTTGGCCTGGCAGCAGCTGGTGAATCTAGAGTTTTTTAATTTTTTTAATTATTTTTTTTAAGAGCTGGGAGCTGGGGCTGGGTGAGGCAGCCATAGGGTAGTGGGAGGCAGGACACTGGGAGAGTGGGTGGGGATCGGTGGGCTCGTAGCCGGGCCCCCCATGAAGCGTGGGGCAGTGGGGACTGCCCTCCTGAGTGGGGGATTTTTTATTTTATTTTTTTAAAGAGCTGGGAGCTGAGGCTGGGAGAACAGGCAGGGGATGGGGGCTTGTGACAGAGCTCCCCACACAGCATAGGCTAGTGGAGGGCAGCGGGAATTACCTCGCCTGGCAGGAACCAGTGAGTCCAGGGCGCTTTTTTTTTTTGTTTTTTTTCTTTTTTTAAAAGAGCTGGGAGAGCAAGCAGGGGATGGGGCCTGTCTGATTTAGAGATTTAGCAGATTTGGCAGCGACCGAATCTCCAAATCGGATTCGGCTGAATCGATTCGGGGCAGTGATTTGACACAGCAAATTGAATTACTGTCCTCAGAATCACCCGAATCCGAAGCGAATACTAGCCGCTTCGCACAGGCCTGCTACTTCCGCTCTTTTTGTCTTCCACCACAAAGAAGTTTATGGAGTATTTAACTACTTAAAAAGCTTTACCAGCTAACTGCCACAATAACCAAAGTCATGGACCTGAAACGGCTCACTGAAGTCAATGAACATGTTTTCTTCTATTGAACATGTTTTCTTCTATGAGTTTGGGATCAGATCCTTTATGATCATGTAACAACCAGGCCTCCAGGTAGATTTTCAGAAAACACTACATCCAACAGCTCCCACTGAGAGCAACAGGAACTACTGGACAGGGAACACTTCTTATAATTTCTCTTTGTCTCCTAACACACAGACACAAGGAACAGACTGATTGTAACAGTAGTGCAGGCCTGTCCAACATATGGCCTGCAGGCTACCATGCAGCCCATCAAGCCGTTTGCTGTGGCCCTCGGTGCTGCAACGGGAAACAAAATTAAACACTGTTTACTTTCGTTCCCACCCCTTGTCCCTCCCCCGGCCCCTTAGTAGCTTCCTAATGGCTGCTAAAGGGCTGGGGAAGGGACAAGGTTCCCACACGCACCGCGTCAGCTTGACGTTGC
>NW_005843415.1:11075-11351 GCF_000455745.1 Alligator sinensis | reverse complement strand
TTTTCCCCCCTGCCTGCCCCCGTCAGTCCCGAGCAGCACATGGCTCCACTGCCATTTCTGCTGGCTGGTGCTAACCCATCCGGGCTCCTCCCATCCCCAGTAGCACATGGGAAGCCAGCTTCAGCTGTGTGCTGCTCCGGATGGGACAGACCCGCCTGGGTCAGCATCAGCCAGCAGAAGCGGTGGCGGAGTCACGTGCCGCTCGGAACTGACAGGTGCAGGTAGGGGGAAAGTGCAGCTGAGCCCCTGCTCCGCTGGCTGGGGTCCTCCTGCGGG
>NW_005843415.1:9246-10965 GCF_000455745.1 Alligator sinensis | reverse complement strand
GCCAACTTCCATTAAAATGAATGGGATTTAGAGGGCTCCAAATCTTTTATGACAACTTTGTAACATGCCTATCTACCCCTTTTTGCAAATCTCAGCCATAGTTTGGAAGCTCAGCCAAAGAACATAAGAGCTTCTGAACATAAGAGCATAAAAAGTGCCATGCTTGGTCAGCCCCATGATCCATCTAGCTCAGTGTCCTGTCCCAAACAGTGGCAGAGGTGGATGCTATAGCGGGAGAGTTTTGAACTGGTTATTTAGACCCATTTCACTGTCACTTCCTGCAACTTCATTGGTGTCAAAGGTCACGTGACATCACTTCCTGATGTGATGTCACTTCCTGTGAGGTCTTTGAATATGGCTCGCTGGCCCACTGGGTGATAAAAAGTTCGTGATCTGGCCCAACATTCAAAAAGGTTGGAGACCCCTGCTGTAGTGCTTGTAAACAGAGGCACAACAGCTACGTTACATTTTATCCATCTACTATACCTCAGTCAGACCCAGAGTATCAAATTAACCCCACACTGTAACCAGTTATGTCAGACTGGCATTTGGCCCACAGCACAAGTTTCTTCAGGTTTACCTTCTCATCTGTGTTGATGTATTTGTTGAACCTCTTGAACGCATCAATATTGAATTTCATCAATTCTCCCAGAAGGTCAAAGTAACTCTGAAGCACGTCCCGTGATTTGCATTCGCTGTCAACAATGCAATAGAGAATATGCTGGCGAAAGAAGAAAGCATATTAGCTCCACATTTTAGCTCAAGTCACTAGTAAACAAAGTCTAATGCTTGTAGTCAAGCTTCTGCTTCAAAAGTTTTTCCTTGTTTGATTCTGACATGATAAAATTAGAGAAGCATTTTGGAATTTTTCAACAGCAGTCTCCAGAGCATGAGAGATTTAAACCTAAGATCCAAACCACTCAGAAAATCAGTTTTAAATCTAACCAAAATCTAGTTACTATGACCCTGTATAGTATTTAGATTCCTATTATCAATAATTTAACAACATTTGAGAACTCCCATTGAGTTTGTTACTATGGATATGAAAGGTTAAATTTTTAAACAAGAAGTATATTTATATTGGTAATGCATTACCGGTTAATGTTTAGCACAGGGAGCAGTCTGGCATGGAAGAGAAGTGGCGCAGCGCCTCAGGAACAGGAAGGCAGCGTAATAGGAACAGGAAGGTGGCAGGGCAGGTAGGGAAGAGCAGGGGAGGGGAAGGGGTGAGGAGAGACTAGTAGTCACAGCTAATCTGCTCCCTCTCTCCCAGCATGCCGGTGGCTGCAGTGGGCTAGGAAAGCCCCTCGCCTGCTGCCGCTGCCTGAGGCTTCATGTGGGCTGTGTTGTTTAGTGAGGCACTTGGGCTAAAGAAAATATGAAGGTCACCTCCAAAAGTCCTCTCTTTAGCAGAAAGATCTGGTCCGCATAGGAAGTGGTGCCTCGTAAAAAACTCTCAACGGCCCTTGCCTGCCAAAACCTGAGACAGAGCAGAGAGAACTTCTTATTCCTAATTCAGTCTGATTGTAGCAACTAGTTTCACACCTCAGGGTAAATCAATTTTCCCAGTTTGTTTAGCTTCAACATGAAGATGAAGTAATGAGGATCCATAGAAGAACCAAACTGAAAGTGTTGGTCAGAGCTTTTCATGGTCCTCGTTTCCTTCAATAGTACTCATATGATCAGTGAAACTGGTACAAACAAAACAACCTCCCCCTC
>NW_005843415.1:0-9236 GCF_000455745.1 Alligator sinensis | reverse complement strand
CCCCCCCCCCAAATCCCAAACCAAACAAAAACAAAAAACACTAAAGCAATGATTAACTTACAATGACAGGAAGTCTTCGTATCTCACCAAAAAAACCCTGTAAATTTATAAAATTTCCACCCCATAAATGTACGTGGAACGCACCTGAAAGAGGATTCAGCTGGTTCCTTCTTCATGACCTGTAGAAGCCTGGTTAACAAACCTCTTTTTCCATCACAGACTAGACTTCTAAAAGATACAGAAATAAGAAGAGAGTGGAAGAGTTGGCAAGAGTAGTACACTACAAAGTTAACTTTTGGAGATTAAATTAAATTGTCACCAAGCTTTAATAAGCTAGTCCAGTATTACACAAAGTTATACATTAGTTACTTTCACACCATCACCAACTCATGGGTGTTGAAAGCTATGAAAGCTGCATTTTACAATAACTACAAAAAAGTATTTTTTAAGGTAGTCCCAGAGAAAGCATTTTTGTTTGAAATGCTAATAAATACAAAGCTCATGAAGTTTTGTGATCAGAAAGTGAAGGTGATACAATACAGAAAATGAGAATGGAGGAGGCACATTTATTGTAGTTCTTACCACTTGCAGAGGGGAGAGTCTGGTTCAGTGACAAATGCAGCGTATTTGTATGGAAATCTAGACTGAGGAATATGCCTAAACTAAAGAATAATGGATACAGAAAAAGCCCATACGACTAAAGCATCAGTAACATTACCCTGATGCATACAGGAGATATCTCTGTGTACAGGAAGTAAACAAAGACAAGCTGACATAAAAATCCTATTATCCAGAAAGATTGTGTGTGGCCACTCTAAATATGGGGGTAGGAGCAGCGGGGTTGAAACACACTAATCCTAGGCCAGAAACAGAATTGTGCTGGCCTCGGGGCTAGAACATAAGCTGTCTTGCACATGTAGGACAAAATGGATTCAAGTGGGGATTCCCTTTTCTTTCACTCTAAAACAAGTAGCACACATATCTAAGCTGGTACATGCAGGTTACTACCTACATCCTGGTTAATGGAGTTGCTGATACAGGTTGTGGTCAACTGACCAAGCCTTCCAAAAAGGAGTGTGCTGGCTACAGATAGCTGCCTCCTTAGTAATGCTCTGAAGAACCAGGAAGAGTTTGCTCTGGGTTTTAAACATAATGGAAAAGGCTATCTATGCTCTCAGCTCTATTCTTTCCAGAACACATGTATAACACAGGGTGGCTTTTCCTCCCGAACTGATAAAGAGGTTCACTCCTTTCTGAAGAAGAGCCAGAAGGACAGCATTACTATGGAGAGGTTACAATCAATGTAAGAGGTGGTTTCTCATTACTAAAGGTAGATCATTTTAAACATTTAAAAACTGGAAAAAATCCCTCTTGTGCCGTTCTTCTTTGAAGAAAGATAAGGGCACCTTTCCCCACACAGCAGCTCCCTGAACTTACATGTAAACGTTATAGGTAAGGTTTACTGACCACAATGGTTTTGACTTACGAGCTCTGTAGGAGTAAGGTAAGGTAGATTCCTTTGAGTTGCACATCAACAGAATCAAGGGCTTGTCTATGTAGTTTCATTAAATCTGATACGTAAATCAACTGATGAGGTGTAAATCTATACTGACAACCCTCTTCTGCGGTTCATTAGCCAGAAAGATTCCACCTTATTTCACAGCTGTCATTTGTGAAACTGGACGTTAGACTGGCATATATCTACTGGTAATGAAACATGTAATATGGAAGTCATGGACACAAAAATGGAACCCCATGAAATCATTTTCAGAGTACAAGTGCACTTTGGGTGCTTACAGACATGGGGGGAACCCCCCCCCAAAAAAAACCCTTTACTTTACAGTGCTTTACCTTTCAGATTGGTGCACCTCTGTGCCAAGCACAGCACATGCTCAGAAGAGGAACTGCGTCAGTTTGACCCGTCTTGCCCAGTGTCTGTACAGCTCATGTGCTTCAGCAGGGCTTTTTTGGCACTCTTATCTAATAGCTGATTAAATCAGCTATTAGATAAAAGTGCTAAAAAGTATCACTGAAGTGCATGAGGTATACAGACACTGGAGAGCTCTGTCAAACCGATGCGATTCCTGTTCCGGTAAAGCTTTGGGGGTTTTTTTGTCCACATCTATCAGCACCCTTTAAGTTACTAACGATGAGGAACATCATTCAATACCCACATTCTTGGTACTGCAATACATTGCTCAAATTAAGGGAATGACATGTTGTGCAAGATTTAAACAGAACAGACAGCACAAGTTCTTACATTGAAGGTTTTACTAAATGCCAAAAAAAACAGGTTAGGACACCTAGGCCTTCCAGCCTACCTGTCTGTGTTAACAACTGCATCTGCTTCAGGGATGTTTGCTTTGAGAGAGATTGCACTCAGTTCATTAAGTTCTTGACTGTTTAAAAGAAGATACTTGTTCCTAAAAAAAAAATTTCAGAAAAGAAAATGAGGCCGAATAAATATATCCATTTGTTTCCTTTCTAATCTTTATATACTGCATCAGCATTATAAAATAGGCAGGAACCAGCAAACCAAAACCAAAGACTGCTTAACCATGAAATCTGTGAAGGTGGAAAGATGGAGACAGACATTCATTTATACAGTTTGCTCCATACGCCAAGAGCACGCGATCCTTAACAGGGCTACAAATCTGCTAAATTGTAAATCTCCCGTATGATTTGGTTCCAGATGCTAATATTTCCTCTTAAAGCAGCTGCATGCTGTTGTTCTCAGTAGCAATGATGTCTTTTTCAGTTACATAAACACATGCAAATAGAGGTAAGGGAATAAAGATACAAGATAACACCAGGCTTCCCTTTGAGCTCTTATGAATTAGAGTTGCCTGTGGAGATTTCATGCCTCTGAACAAGTTATTCACTAAGGGTGCGTCCAGACGAGCGTGGCCATGCAGTATGTGGTGCAGCAAATGCATCTGCAATGTCACATACCACAATCAAGTGTTTTCCACGCTGCAAGGGCACGCTGCCTGTGTGTGTGCTGCTCTGTTTTTTTCCCACCCGTTGCGGGTTTTTTTGACCCCTGGGGTAAAAAAAGAAACACAGGAAAAAAACCAAAACCCAAACAGAGCAGCATACATACAAGCAACGCGCAACACTGAAAAGCAGATTTCAGGATGCCCAAAGCCATGCCACTGCTGCCAACCAGGC
This sequence comes from Alligator sinensis, assembly GCF_000455745.1. Lineage (NCBI taxonomy): Eukaryota > Metazoa > Chordata > Crocodylia > Alligatoridae > Alligator > Alligator sinensis. The sequence continues at coordinate 6,065 of NW_005843415.1, read as the reverse complement.
TCCGCCTGGCAGCACTGTTGCCGCTTCAACCCTGGGAGGCCCCCAGCACCTCATGTAAGGCTCCTGGGGTCAGCACAGTGCTGGCCCCAACCTCCCCTACTGCCCCTGGGGTAACTTGCCATGTGCCAAAGCACATGTGGCACAGGTGTTCCCTGGGGACAAGTAGCTGCGGCGCAAGGTGTGCTGCTGCTATTTGTCCCTAGGAAGCCAAATGTCCGCATTCGTCTGGACATGGCCTAAAGTGCTATCGTGCCCTACCTTCAGCCACCTGGTACTTCTGTTGCTGAGTATCAGCTGAAACTGTTCCATGAAACTTCCATTTCCTTGTAAGCCAACATGGTTCTGCATGGTTCAGAACTCCTGGCACTATGCATAAAGGAATGACCTGAACCCTTAGCCAGTAACCCTCGATTTGATTTGTTTATAAATTCTACAGAGTGCTTTCTGTCATCAACAGGAGAGTTCAGTCTCTTATTCTTAATGTGCATTAATTAACAAACAGATTATTTTCTTTTGCTTTTAATTTTAATAATCCATTCTTAATTTTTTTCTTTTTACAGGATTTGATAACTTCCATCCATTTCAGTGCATTTCATGTGCCCACTTTAATGGTCAAAAGCTGTTCAGCTCTTAGGTTAAAACTATTTGTTTTAACCATGTCCAAGAGCCTTACAACAGCCATTTTAATATGGACAGTATCTAAGAAACTTTTTCTTAGTCTAGAAACAACAACTGGCTGATCCAACAGCAGCTGCTGAAGTGGATTTCTTTTGACAAACAAGAGTATTCAGTATTTTGAGAGAAAAAAAAACTTCAGAATTGCAAAATTCACAGATTTCTAAGGGCTGAGAAATTATTATCATCATCTGGTTTGACTTGTATAATGGAAGGGAAATGTGGTATCAAAAGTTTACTACGAAGGAACTTGAACAGCTACCAATTTAAGCTAAAGGAATGAAATTCAGGCTGATTAAACAGAATTCACCCAAGACTGTTCTGCCAGAACACTGGGACTAAAACTCTTGGCTCATGAACAGTTCTATGGGATCCTTGCTTTCCTTTCCAACTAAAAAATCTCCCCAGCAACACAGTCCCTGTTTAAGCACATTCTGAGGGAACATCTGTCTTGACTGAATCATGGTAGCGCTATCCTACTGTTTTTTATTTACCAAGTGACTTTATACCAGTAAGTAGTGAAGAACTTAAATACAACAAGTCAGGCAGTGATGACACACAGCTTCTCTTGAGCATAAGTCAGTAGCTCAATAATAACTGTATTTAAAAAGGAACAAGCAACACCTTAAATGCAACTCCCTATTAGCTCCCATTCCATACTCACTCATGATGATCACTAAAACTTTGAAGAAGCCTCAAAAACTGTATCTTTAAAGTAATGTCCTAAAAAAAGGAAAAAAGAAGATGAAATAGGCAACCAAGTCAAAACCGGAACTGGAAGTCTTTCACAACAGAAAAAGCATACCTGACATTTAGGCAGCAATTGCTTGACAAACAGGGAACAACAAAAAATCATGAGTCCCGAAAAATGGGCTATAAATGGAAAAGACTAAGGGCCATGAAGGTTCTATTCAAAACAAGGCTTTTTCCCCCATTCACTATGTGGAGGACACCCCAAGTTGCACAGCCCTGGCGGAGTGCAGGGGAGCTGCTACAGCTCTAGGACTGGGACTAGAGGTGTCACTGCTGCTGCCTGGAGAATGCCAAAGCCACAGATACACAGGGTAAGCAGTGATGTATTGTATCACTATCCAGTTTTATAATGGTCTAATGTAGCGCTAAGATGCAGGCTGTACCACAGGTGTAACACCTGAAATTACCTTCCAAAATGTGAAGTTAGGATACTCACTGGGCTACAATCACAATTTTGATTATGTCCATGAAGAACAAGAGCTGATGCAGAATGTTTCCTCCAGATCAGTTTGTCAAACAGGTTATTAAGACCAGGAATCAATTTGAATTCTGCAATCATTTTGTGAACCTGGAAAAAGAACATCTTAAACTTATATAATCTCTGGCGTCTCCAAACATGGAAAAAATACAGTTCAAAAGACAGAAGAGCATAACTACATCTCTAATAAAGTCACTGAAAGGATTTACTGAACAATTTGGATTTATTTTAGTGTTTACACAAAAAGTGGTGTATCCTCAGAAGAAAGAGTACTAGCCTGGTAACACTGAAGAGAAACTGTGAGTTCAGTTTCTGTAGAGAGCCTTTAACAGTGTTTGAACTTATCTTCTCTTCAGGAAGAAGAGATTTGGTATACTCAAAACAAAAGTAGCATTCAATTATATACAGTTTGAAATACATATCAGTAGCATATTAGGGCCAGGTCCTAGTATGCATCTGGTCTTGATGCTAGTCCTATCAATGATACTAGAAAGCTCCTTACAGACAGCAATGGAAAATGCCAAAAGACTTCCCTTTTGTTACTTTGCTAGTGGATACTTTGTGCTGTGAATGACACCGAGTCATAAAGCAACAACAGAAAATTTTACTGAAAGGTACAAACAGCACATGTTTAGAAGCAGATGATCACCATGGATAGTTTTACAAGTGCTCCGGGACTGGGGAGCTTTAAATAGAGCAACTCCAAGAGCCTCTCTAATTAAAGCGCCACAGTGTCATACTAGTGTCTCTGTGCTTCAAAATGGTGGTGGGGGCGCTTGAACTAAAGCTTGTCCAAGCTTTAATTCAAGTGCCCCCACCACCATTTTGAAGTGTGGGGATGCTAGTACATGAGACGTGGGGGCTGGCTGGAGCGCAGTAATTACTATGCTCCGGCAGACTCAATTAGTCAAGTCTGCCCCCCCCGCAACATGTCTACAGGAACCCCATGTTTTCCTAGAGTGACCTTTTAAAAAAGAAAATTCAGAACAACATCTCAAGGCATGGAGCCAAATATATTTACTGGTTTATAGACCAGTGTAAATTACACTGAAGTCAGGAAGGGAGAGAGACGTGAAGCTACTGCAGAATAACGGATGCAGTAAGAGGCCATCACTGCACCATACAACTGGGTGACAAAAGAGTAGGCGATAACTTATATGCCTGTATCAGCTGCTGTTAAGGGATGAAGTGGGTATTTTCCCACTAATACACATAAGGTTAGCTCAGTTTAAGGGCTTACATCTTTTTTTTTTTTTTAAGCAGACAGTTTAATTCTAATGAGATCAGTATAAACATCACAATTTCAGCTGAATGCTTCCTTTTTTTTTTTTGGATAAAAAGCTTCAACAAGATGTATTAAAACAGACTCCTGTAGTTCAGACATTTTTCTATCAAGAGAGATATGGATGGGATGAAAATTGAAGGCAAAAAATTGATATAGTTACAGATGCTAAGAAAGCTGCATCCCTTCAAGCGAAAGACCCAGAAATAAAAAGCCTTTGACTGTATATAATAGAGGACAGGGAGGCAATTAGACCACCTTAAATCCATGATTTGCTTTAAGTCCTGGTCCTATTTATATCTATTCTTATCTCTATGTTAGATGAATATCCTGTCTAGACGTCCTTGGATTACTAACTCCCTGTTCTAGGGAATATACTTAGTTTGAAAATGCCTTGCACACTCTGGATGCTACTACAGAGAATTATTCTATTTATATGTATATTTCTTTCTTTATAGGTTTATGTAGTACAGGTTATCAGTGTTCATAGGACTATATGTCTCTAGACCTTTCTCTAAAAACATGTTTACAAACCACATCCTAAAGGATCACAAAGCTAAGGAACTTTAGGCTGTGAAGTATTGAGGAGTTTTTACCAGACGATTCCATGAAGCTGCATCAAACAATAGCAAGAAACATGGAATGCACAATGAGGCGTGATGGTAGCCTAACTATGGGGATACTTGGATTTAAAGAAATACGAGTTGTCCTGTGCACACCTGAATGTGCAGACAGATGCTTACCTGATTCCTCTGCCTCCCCATCAGCAATACACAGAGAACATACAACACCTCCAGCTTGTACATTATCTCATGCATGATCTTCATGGACTGTGGCAGCTGGGTTCTTGTTGATGTGTTGGCCAAACTGCTTTCATCTGAAGATTCTAAATGAGATGGCAAAGATATGTGCAAGAGAAGTTCAACAAGTATAAATGTTTTAGTTACTACTTTCTACAGCACAGCAATTCCAAGTTAGATGAAAGACATTTCAATACAAGATATGTATCACTGGGGACTTAGATTAGCACAGTGATGGGCTCCATCATAAGCATTCTTTTCCCTGAAAACAAAACAAAACGGGGTGTGTGTGTGTGTGTGTGTGCGCGCGTGCATGCATGCGCACACGCGCACAGCTGTCCCTAGGTGGGGGCGAATCGGGGTGACTGCGCCAGGCCCTGCACTTTGGGGGGCCCCATGGAGCTGGGTGGAGCAGCACGGCAATTCTGTGCTGCTGCCAGCTTCACATCTGGCTTCTCACTACCTACCCACCCAGCTGCCAAATCCACTGCCGGTTTCCTTGCGTCTGGGGGCGAGGCCCTGCACAGGCTGATTTGCCCTGGGCCCTGCACCCTGCTCAGGTCGTCTCTGCATGCATGCACGCACACACACATGCACACACAAAAGGGACAAGAATGCACATAATGCAACATATACACATTGTTAAATAGTTCACTTTGGCAAAGAGCCAATGGAATTTCATAGATGAGGCAAACAGGATTAGGTATGTGAAAGGACATTGTGCCAAATCCCAACAATTGCTTTACCCACGCTCACATGGGAGAAAAATAAGTATCAGACCTAAACATGTCATGTTCAATTTCCTTTTGAGGGGTGGTAAAAGTAAAATGAAAAGGAAAGAGGAGAGTATGAAACAAGCCAGTTAAAATCATATCAGGTACCTGTACTGCTCTGCTCTGCCTCCTCACTGGCTACTCGCATTAACGCATCAAGTACAAGTGCATTGTCCAGCCAGGTGTACCATTCCTCTAACTCCTGAAGAAAACTGGAAGTACCCGTTGTTTCCGATACTTTCCTTGTTGCCAATTTGCATAGTCGCTCAATGAAGCCTGGAATATTTAGAAGTGTAGCTACAAAAGAGAAAAACACAGAACTGTTTAAGCAAACCAAGAGGACAGTCAAAAAGCACTTCTGTCAGACAACTAATTCACTTTGAAGAAACAAAAAAACTTGATATCAAATATGGAGCAATACACAGAACTAAACGGAATATAAAATGAACAAGGTTCACAGGTGTAGCAGCACAGTAGGGGGCACTACTATGCAGAGCTACCTGCCTCACTGTGCCAGGCCCAAAACCAAACTTTGGGAGTCTCCCTTGAGGAGCCTACAGATGGCTGTCCCACTTCCTGGAGAACACCCACAAGCCTTGGGTAACACTGCCACCACCTGGGCACTGGTCTCTGTTTGGGATCTGTGCAGCCCAGGGCTCACGGACCCTGCAAACCTTGGGGGTGCTTTGCCCACAGTAGTATTTCTGGGTGCTTCTTTCAGCCTGAAGCATCCAAAGATAGCATCAGGTAGCTGAGGGAAAATAAAAAGACAAACTTCACTGACCAAGTTGGGAGCGAAAGGCTTCCCCTCTCTACCCACAGTAGCTCAACAAGGCACGCTGTAACCTGGTACCTTTATTGATCGGGGAGGTGGGGAGGGGGTAGAACGAGGAAGTGAGAATATACTTTGAGCAAACGTAAGCACGTGAGAGTCTTATAGTCTTGGACTCAGTGATCCTTTTAAGATGCAACTGGCCTACACATAATTCCTAACTCCTGGCTAGTTTCCATAGTTTTCCTTTTTTTTTTTCTTTTTGTTTTTAAACTTACAGTGAATCTCCAGGCAGCAGCCTGGAGTATTTGCTTGCTGCATTCAAAATGCCTGCTGGAGGAAGAAGGTGCTCCCCAACCTAGGAATTTATCTGACCAGGTCACCTGATTGACCAGCCTGTACCAAGAAGAAAACCAGGAGATAAAGGGGTCACCTGGTTTGACCCAAGGGAGGGGCAGACAGGGATTTCTTCACAACAGGCAGTATTCTTAATAGGCGCTGTATACCAAGAGATGAAAATAACATTGTGCCA
>NW_005843414.1:149919-157726 GCF_000455745.1 Alligator sinensis | reverse complement strand
CTGTAGGGGCAGGTAGCAGAGGGTATAAACAGGCTGCAGGGGAGAAACGGGTGGAGGGACAGAGGGCAAGGGGCCTGTCGCTACTTTCTCCATTGTAGCAGTGGGGGAGGGGAGGGAACAAATATAAGATGACCTCTAATAATTAGATTCTATACCTGGAAAATTATAACAAATTTATACATTTTCCATATATAGAATCTAATTACTGGGAGGTTGTCTTAAATTTAGTCATCTTAGATTCCAGTAAATATGGTAACTTCAGCATATTGGATGCATCTTAAATTATGACTTTCATGGGTGGGGTGGTAGAAGTAGACCTCTTGTACACCAGAAAATATATTGCTAAAAAAATTATTAGCTTTTTTATTTTCTGAGTTTGCAGTGTTTCTACACCAAAACTAAAATTTTTAATTTGAGAAGAGATGTGGGCATTGGGCATTGTGTCAAAATTATACTACTCAAAGAAGTTTTCTTTATCTAGTTTTCTCCATATGTCTCGTCATACTTCATGACTTATTAAGATGTTGAAACATACGTTGTAAACAAAAGTAACATCAATTTTTTTTTTTTTTTTTTAAAGAGGAGGGGAACTTGCCGCCTGGGAGCACACAGCAGATATTCCAAATCAACTGTTAAGTCTGTCTAGCCCTATACTAGCTTAATGAACTAAACCACCAAAACTTAAAACTTAAACAAAACAGGTTTTAAATAATGTCTGTTTAGCTCACTTAAACAGGTACAGGAGTGAGGAGACAACTGTAACAGTTAAAACTACCTACACCAAATATGCCCTTGGTAACCTAATCAATACAAGCTTATGAACTGTGGACTGTAAGAGATGGTCAGCTTGCTGTACCTATAAAAAAGGGAGCTCATACCAAAATTATATCAGACATGCACTTTGAGATTCAGATAATTCTGTACAAACAATCAATTCATAAGAATCTTATTCTTAATTGATTTACATAAACATGCATCTCTTCCTCAAAAGAAGACTTGTGGCAGCCTGGATTTATGTTACTAAGTTGACAGTGCCAATGGAAATCAGATAATTTTAAAAATTTGGTGTCAGACCCTGAAAAAACATTGTGCTAACAAGAACAAAGTGATATGAATTAAATTATAAGAAAGATAAAGACTCTAAAAAATGCAATCAAAGTATAACTATCAAAAGCAGCAAGAGAAATAGTGTCACAAGATAAACAGATATGAAGGTTGTATCTGTTCAGCTAACTGAAAATAAGACTTTAAGTAAATACTATAGCTATTTATCTGTGCCACCACATTTTTATTACTTAATTCCTGTATTCCTTAGACCAAAGCTAGCAGTTACGTTTACTCATGCTATCACCCCACTTTCATTTTCCTAGGTTGGTATACCCTTATATCAGGGGTGGGCAAAATATGGCTCGCAGGCTGGTTATAGACAGCAAACGGATTGTCCTCCTGTCCATGGTAGGTTCTTTAGCCCTGCCCATCCCAGGTACAGGGAGCAGGCTAGGACACAGCATATATGGCCAGTCCCACCACTCCTGAGATGCAATGGGGCAGGGGTGCCAGGGCAAGTGGACTCCACTTCCTGGCAGCCCTGGTGGCAGTGGCATCTTCTGGCTGCTGCTGCTAGTGTTGCTGCTCCCACCAGACCCAGTCCTGTCACCGCACACCCACCACCGGGGGCACCAGATAGAGTGGGTAGGCAGGGAGCAACAGATCACAGCTCTGCCCTGGGTCTGGGCAATATATTTAGCAATATTTTAGCAATATAGCCCCACTCTGCCACCGACCCATTATCCCAGCCCTGGCCCCAGCCCCACCCTCCCATCCTGCTCCAGATACCACTCCTCATCTGCTTATGGCCATATCCCATCTGCCTAGCTGAGCTTGCCTTATCCATGGAGACCCTGGGGCTGGGATCACTGGACAGTTAAAATGCAGGGCCAGGGCCCAGGGCAGAGCTGCGATCCACTCCCAGGTCTAGTACTCTACCACTTAAGGAGTCTTGGTGAGCTGTTGGGGGCTGGGGAAGGTGGTGTTGACTTGGCCTGGCGAGGTTGGGGGGGCAGGGAGGAAAGACAAGTGCTAACCCAGCCTGCAACAGCTCACCAAAACTCCCTAAGTAGCCCTCCAGTCCAAATAATTGCCCACCCCTGCCTTACATAGAACATGGAGTACAAAGCAAGCCCTTATTAACCACTCTTACATACTTTGAATGGGAATTTCCTTCTTCAGCTCCCTCTGTGCAAAATGACGTTTAATTTCCTACCCATGGGGACTTTTTACCATCTTGTACCATCTACACTTTTCCCAGAGCTTGACGAAGGGACTTTGATCCCGAAAGCTTGCAGAAAAGGACAATTTTCTTGCCATTTTCCAGTTGATCTAATAAAGGAATCATTTTGGAACCAAGAGTTCTAGTTTTTTGTATGTCTTTCTGTCTCAGACCAACACGGCTACCAAGTACACCCCTTCTTCAACCTGCACCCAAGAGTCCTGAAAGAACTGGCCGAACTTATAGCAGCACCACTGGCTAATTTGTTTGAAGTTGTGGAACTCGGGAGTGGTCCTGGAAGATGAATATGAGCCAACAGTGTGACAAGGCTACCAGAAGGGCAAATAAAACTGTGGTGTGCATCAGCTGATGTGTCACCAATAGATCCAGGGAGGTAACTCCTCCCTCTCTATTCGGTGTTGGTGAGGCATCAGCTGGAGTACTGTGTTCACGCTTCAAGAAGGATGTGGATAAGCTCAAGAGGGTACAACGAAGGGCCACCCATAGGATAAGGGCATGGAGGGTAGGCCCCATGAGGAGAGACTCCGGGAACTGGGCCTGTTCAGCCTGAGTAAGAGAAGGCTGAGAGGTGACTTGATAACTGCCTACAAGTATGTCAGGAAGGAGCATCAAGACCTAGGGGAGCAACTCTTCAGGAAGGCATCTCAAGGGAGGACAAGAACCAATGGGCATAAACTAATGGAGGGTAAATTCAGGCTGGACATAAGGAAAAATTTCTTCTCTGTAAGGGTCACAAGAATCTGGAATACACTCCCAGCAAAGGTGGTACAGTCACCCTCCTTGAGGTGTTCGAGATGAGGCTGGACAGGCACCTTGTCAAGCTCATCTAAGTCCAATAACTTCCTGCTCACGGCAGGGAACCAGACTAGATGATCTTACAGGTCCCTTCCAGTTCTATGTTTCTATGATTCAAAGAAGTACAGTCAAAAAAAAAAAAAAGAGTATATCTTACCTACAGTTACAATCAAGTTGGGAAACTAGCTATACTGTTGTACCAAATTATAGTGCAGAATGTACTCTAAATTTTGCCCCCTATGCAAGCTAATCTTGGACATGCCTAAATAACACTGCCATTGTTTAAAACTTTCTGACCACCTTTCCCACCTTGGTTGTGACTCATATAGGTGGGTACATAACAAAAACACTTAAATGTAAAAAGAACTGCTATATGAATTACACTGTGATCCATCCAGTTCTGAATCTTATCATTTATGATGGTGGTCTATATCAGATACTTCTTATGCCTAGTAAAGTAGCTGGTTCTTAACACCTTCCAAGGCCAGATCTGAAAGCACTATATACAAAGATAACATATATCATCCTCATTTTACAGATGGAAAAGGTATGGCTTAGAGAAATTAAACAACTTGCAAAAAGGCCAGTAGCATGTTGGGTTGTACTGGCAGGTCTGTTGCTTGCAACTCAAAGCGATTCTTCCACTATTCAGCACTAGTGAGGACTCAACCTGAAGTACTATGCCTAGTTTTGGGCACCATACTTCAAGACAGACATATGGGCACATCTGAAAGAGTCCACTGGAGAGCACCAAAACTGATTAGAAGAGTAACTAGAAAACATGGTTTACAAGAAAAGATTGGAAGATTTGGGATTATTCAACCTCAAAAGTAGAGAAGACTAAGGAAGGATATGGTAAGAGTTTTCAAATACCTGAAGTGTGATTATAAAGAGAATAACACATTGTCTGTGGCTGCAGGTGCCAGGAAAAGAAATAATAGCCTTATATTGAAACAGGGAAATTTAGGTTGAATATTTGGATAACTGTCTCACTACAAAGGTGGTGAACCCTTAGAACATGTTACTTAGGGAGGCCTTGGAACTTCCATTCCTTGGAAGTTTTAAGAGCAGATTAAACAAACACTTGACTGGAATGGCTTATACAAAATTGAGCAGGGAACTGGATTTAGATAGTCTTCTGAGGTCCCTTCCAGCCCTACTTTTCTATGGTTCTCTGTCTTGCCCAAGGCCATCTAGTAGGGCACTTACAGAACTATATGTCCATTGTGGAAAATTTCCCCACCTTCCTAATAGCGGTTGGACTTATTCCATGAAGCCCAAAGATATATATCCCTTCCAAAAAGGATCCAACATGGCAGTGATGTTGTTCAATGCCCATTTTACACTTCTAAAATTTGCAAGTTCTAGATGTTGGTATTACAACTTTTCTAAGTTAATTTATTTCTCCACAGCCTCTAGTGATGTCTGCACATGCGAATTGCTCAATGGAAAAAAGCAACAGACCTAGGACGGTTAAAAGGATATTTTTGAGGTGCCTTGAATCAAAAAAGTTGAGAACCACTTCTCAAAAAGAGAATGGAAGTTGGGAGCCACTCCAGGGAAAAACAGCACTAAAGCTGACAACCACTGCAGGAGCTCCACAATTTTGGCTTTAGAACCATCAGAACAGCTCACTACAGCAGCCTTAAAAAAGGCTTTTAATGAACTAAAAAGTTCAAACAGCAAGATAGATAAGTACTACACAAAGGAAAAAGGATGCAATTCATACCATCAGTGAGGACACTTTAACCCTTAATTAATAGAGAAATACCCAAGAGTGTTCTTAAACATCATGATAATTAAGATTAATTGAATTCTACCATTTCTTATGTGATGATTGAATACAACTTCAATTAGCACTGTTTATTATATCTTTATATTAAAGGGTCTTGCAAAATTAAGGCCAACAGGAACCCCTTGTTTCTGAGATGCTGACAGCAGCTATTGAGTAAAGAGTTTGGGGGAAAAAATCTATTAGTTATATTTGCAGAACCATAGGTACAAACCCAATCAGAAAAATGTTAGGAGTCACAAAGCAGCTCCGCATAGCTTCCCCAAACTGGGATCACCCCAGCTAGGGGAAGGTGCATGGAGTAAGAGAAAGGGGGCAACAGCTCTCTGTCCAGAAAGATTTCTCAAAAATATCCAATGCTAGAAATGGACACCTGTTCATACCGTAGAAATTGAAATCATCAATTTCAAGACTGATATTAGAGGCTTAAGATAGTTAAGAAACAAAGTAAGGAGACTCAATGAGATACAAAAAACTCAGTTCCATCTGTTGCTGAAGTTAATGAGCACTGTTTACATTAAGGGCAAGGACAAACATACATACATACATACATACATGTGGAGCAGTTTCGAAAGGGATGAGAAAGCTGCTACTTGGGAGCAGCTGTTCAGCTGTAATAAACTATGTGTGCATAAGCCAGGAGATACAAATATAGCAAGCCTGTACTATCTTTAACCTTGGATGAAGGCAGGGGACACCAGGGAGTCTTTCCCCACTGTGCTCCTCCTGGAGACCAGACCTACCGGGGAGTGGAGCAGTGGGGAAATGCCCCCACTGTGTCTTCTCCAGACTGCAGTGTCCCCAGTCTCGGCAAGATTTGGCAGCTCAAGTCTTCTATGAAAGGAGCCAAGCTACAGGGAAATGCCCCCCAGCCTTCCCAGACTGGAATCCCTTGGTCTGGGGAAGGCACAGGAGGAGCTGCTACTTGGACATCCAAATCAGAGAGAAATTAATCCTCCAAGGGATCTTGAAACAGCAACTCTCACAGGGGAGACCTTCCAGTGTCAACTTAGAAGATCTTTCTCCCAGAGGGATCATATTTCCTTCAAGAAAAACTGACCAAATACTTTTACACCCCTAGTTTCTACAGGTAGACAGTGGTGATTCTCCGAATAGAAATATAACACTTATACATGGGCCTAGTTAATTCAAGGCTGCTTTATAAGCCTTTACATGACAGGACTGAAGCATGGTAATTATACCAATATGTAACCGCATAATTGAAAAAGTTGACAGCAGGGTAAAGCATCCCTGTGAACTTAAGCAGTTTATGCACTTACCCAGTATGTAGAGAACTGAAGTTTGATAAGCAAGAGGCACAAGAAGTGGGGTGGGGAGAAGAGGGGTAGTGTTTCTAAACTAAGCAAATCATACACTTCTCTTGACAGATAAGTATATTATAGCTGAAGCCATTAATCTGTACTGAAACAAAGATAACATTCTAACAAACTAATCTATCTTATCTGTATTTTGTTTCTTTATTTGAAAGACGATACACTTCTAGCCTTATTTAATTATTTTTAGAACTGAAACATCCACTGGCACAAGTGGCTCTGTAACATTTGCACTGGAGTAATTAGACAATGTATTACCCAAAATGTGGGGGTGCTAACTTTTAATGTGTGTTTTTAAAGTTTGAATACATCATTCAAATAGTTTAGAGGTTTTTAAAGTAAAACATTTGTGAACAGATCTGTATATAGGACAGAGGTGGGCAAAATATAGCCCACAGGCTGGATCCAGCTCTAACTGACTGGATCTGGTCCACAGGCAGGCACCCACCTATTGATTAAATTTGGCCCGCTGCATTGTGCTTGGGGCTGAGCTCTGCCTGCTCCTGCCTGCAGCAGCCCACACCACATTTCACACAGCTTCCTAGTGTGGCTGCTCCCAGCGTGGTTGTAGCCGCCCATGTACTGCTTGGCTCCCCCTGCCTCCAGCGGCCCCTCCTCCTCCTGCCCCTAGTCAGCAGGTAGCAAAGGGAAGCTGTGGGGATGTGCACCAGGCAGCACACACCCGAGGTGTGGGGGAGCTGCAACCAGGTGGATCCGGCCCTAGAGCACAGGGCTCCAGCTCCTGACCACCTTCCACCCGCTCCCTGCAATGAGCAGTCACCTGAGGGTAGCTAAGTGCATGGAAGGAAGCCAGAGGTGGAGCTCTGCATACTGAGGCAGGAGCCATCTGGTTGCAGCTTCCCGACTGCCTGGCTGGCACCTGCTGCCTGGCACACGTCCCCACTGCCACTGTGGCTTCCCTGTACTGCCTGGTGCCCAGAGAGGCACAGCAAGGGCAGGAGGAGGAGGAGCCGCTAGACGTGGAGGAGCCAAGCAGTATCCAGATAGCTGCACCTGCATCGGAAGCAGCCACACCAGGAAGCTGTGCATGCTGGCTGGGGATGGGGCCAGGAGTGCAGCACGGGCTGCCCTGGGCAGGGCTCAGCCTCATGCTGAGCACTGCTGGGGCAGCTGTGGGCTGGATGAGGGAAGAGGGGGACCTGCACCTGCACTGCCTGGGCAAGTTCTGCTGCATGCACTCCCACCCCTGGCTGGTTCCCACATGGGTAGGCCCCCCCAAACATGCACACACACACCCCTCCACATACATCTCACACACCCTACCCATACACTAAACAAGAGTAAGGCTTTATTTTGAGTTAGTATGCAGTTGTCTCTATATACATGACTTAAAACCCTCCCCATAAAATCAGGACAATTATTTTGTAAATAAAACTAAAGCAAGTTATAGTAGATGTTTGATTTTAGTATATGATTTTTTACCTAATATTGTTAAAATGATATCTTTTGAAAGATTTTACATGTGCAGCCCTTGACAGCTCACCAAAACTCATTAAGCAGGCCTGTAGCCAAAATAACTACTCACCCCTGATATAGGGCTGTATCAATATCATATATAATTTCTTGTTGGAAAGA
>NW_005843414.1:143233-149909 GCF_000455745.1 Alligator sinensis | reverse complement strand
AAGAGTGGAAAAATGCAAAAACAAATTTAGGATTTCAAATATTATCTTTGAAATTCTAGAACATACTGGTTCTTCACTCCAGTCCATGGAAAAACTTCATCATTAGGTGCCTGAAAGGAGATACTACAAATGATCTTACACATGAAAAGATATAGGATTGTTATTACATCTGACTTTTACAACTAGCAGAGAAGCACAAATCACTGTTCTAGTGTCTAAATGCCCTCTATTACCGTGCATCCAAGAGCCTTACAGACACTAAATGCGTTTACCTCCTCCAATTCCCTGTCAGATATTATCATTATTCCCATTCTACAGATAAGGAATAGGGACAGACTGGAAGTTACTGAGTCACACAAGAGGTCATTAAGAGACACCTGGAAACTAAAACCAAATCCCATGTTTGTCAGTTCAGTGGACTGATCACAATGCCACTCATAGAAGAAACCCTAACCTCTCACCTAAAGTTTTCACACATACTACTTAAAGTGCTCAATCAAGCATCATCACCTTTTCTATAGGCTGTCAAAGAAAGAGAGAGGTGTCAGGGCTTGTCCAGAAGTCTAGAAAAATGCCAAAGCTGGGAATACTGAGAACAGACTGGACTGGGACAACAGAAAACAAAGAGCATTGTTTTTTCCTTGCCTCATTTTTCACAGACAAATCAGACTTTGCACATGTGAAAATGCATGTAAAAAGGCAAGAGCAGAAATAGATATCTTATCTTCAGGGAAATGTGTGTTAACTAGAAAGAAAGGGTCCACACCTTCATTGATACTGTGACAGAGGCAAGCTCCCAGGCCCCATCTCAATATCGGCCCGCCTCCTGTCTATAGGCAAACTGCCCACTTTGCTCGCCTCACCTGCCTTGTTGTAATTTAATTAGGATGTTAATTAGGTGGAAGGCTGTCCCTCCAGCTCCTTGCTGTAACATGGGTGATACATACACTCTCTGACCTCTCCTTACACGTGTCCCATGCCTCGCAGATGTCTCAGTACGTGTTAAATCTTGGGCTCAAGGTTGGGCCAAGCTGGGCATACAGTTGCATCTCTGACACACTGCCCTCGTGGGCCACACACCCTGCCCCCCCTCTCACTGGGGCCTCTTGCACTCCACCCTCTCTCACAGGGCTTCTATCATTCCACCCAATCCAGGGTCACATTCATACTGCCCTGCTCCCTTATGCAACCCCAGGAACATCAGGCTTTCCTCTCTATGCCTCGGCCAGTCCTGGCACAGCCTTTTGGGCTTCTCCCACAGCCCTCATCTGCACAGAACTGGGCGATTATTCAACTCTGGACCAACTTGGCTCCAACCCCTTACCCCCAGCCACTCTGCCCCTTTCTCAGGCTAACACTCCGCCCCTACACTGGAGCCCGGAGTCTTCCACCCTTGCAGGCTCCAGTGCTCCTCTACGAGCATGCCTGGTCCCAATTACTGGGTCTTATACCCTCATAGGCTCACATGCATCTTAATATGCATGCCTGGCTTCAACTTCTCCCAACGATTACCCACCCGAAGGTGGGGGCTAGGATTATGGCGCCCCTACCCACCTTTCACTGGGAAGGTTCGTGGTCCCGGCATTTAAGTGGCACTGCCTTGACACAGGCAGTCCCCACCTGGCCTCCCTACCCCAGCAGGGTGCAGTTTTTGGTCATGCCCAGGACCAGGGGCCTCCTCCTTCCCCATAGCCCCTTCCCCTTACCTCCAAGATGTTTCTGGAGTAGTAGCTCAGCAGGGTGATGTTCCTCCCTTGCTGGCTGGCAGCAAATTGCTGCCCTAGCCTTGAGAGCTGAACATTAAAATGGCTGCTATAGTCAGGCCCCAGCCAGCTGCCTACTCCAGCCCTTAACATGATGGAGCACTGAAGCTGCTCTGTCACAGATACCCATTTCAAGATCTGTTTCAGCACACCAGGACAAACTACCCAGCTGCCTCACTTTCTCAGAAGAGGATGACTAATACGCTTTTATATTAATCATTGCATTGCTCAAACTTCCAAATCTTAATGCCCTTATTTATAAGTACTGCTTGCTTCAGTACTTCCTCTCATGTATATTTATAGCTGTTGTATATTCTACTCAGGTTATAATATCATGCCCACCACTTTGGGAAACATGCCCAAAGCTAGTGGTGTGTAAAACAGTACTGAATACAAGAAAGCCAATTTTAGTAATTCTCTTGGGCCATAATATGACATGTACTTAAAATTAAGTCAAATACAGAATGCTAATTTACAGAAAAAGAATTAAATGTATTGCTTAATTCAGGAGTTTATGTTTATTTATAAGAAATTTTGCACATTTTTCCCTCTAAAGAGCTCAATAACGAGTCAAGAATTCCTCAAGTTTCACAAATTTGGTTTCTCAAAACTCACTGTAATCTTGCACATGGGATAAGTAAAAAGTCCTTAAGGATTCAGCATAATGGAGGACAGAGAGTAATCACTATTTTTCAGAACTGAAATTTTCATTTTCAGAAGTCGGGTTTTTTGGGGGGGGTTTTAGGAATTTTTTTCATGTTCCAAGCCAAATCAGCCAAATCAACGCCAAATCCGTGGGTCATTCAAGAACCATATGTGGCCGTACTACTGGCAAACATCCTCCACTCCCATCAGGGGCTTCAGATGCTTCCAGATCATTTGGCAGGCATCTCACATGCAGGCCCAAGCCTGGAGGCTTGGGGTTTGGACACCCCTGAGTTTTGCTTGCCCTCAGCCGCATGACAGCAGAAGCAAGCTAGGGAAGAGTCTGCCATTTCCATAAAGTTAAGTAAAGCCAAGATCTTCCCACTGGAAACCTAAGTGGGAGGTTAACTGTACATTACCCCCATGGGTACTACTAACCAGAAAAGTGGTTATCTCCAGTGACTAAAAAAAACTGCCTTAGTGGTCACAGTATTTTCCCTGCCAAGCTCTGTGTTAGCAGAGATACAGTGGGGCTGCCAAGAGGTCCATGGCAGAACCAGCTGCAGTGATGCTAATGGCAAGGGCACAGTCAGCTGCCAATGCAACAGTAGCTATTTTTGTACTCCATCCTCCCCCTCCATCACTCCTCCCCCCAAAGGCAGCAACCAAGGCTACTGAACTAGTCCCTCCCCCACAGCTATGTTACGCGTGTTAGAGATTTCCATGAAGAACTGCTCTCTTGCAAAATACCTGCCATTTCCCGTTGTTCTTAGTATGGCAGAGACCACAGGCTGGCTTTAGCAGCTCCCCTTCCTACTTTCTGAAGTGGAAGAAGCTATCGTTTTGTGCAAAATAAAGGTTGTGACTTCACTTCCACTTATTATGGAAAGTTATGAATTTGGAAGGAATATTTCTTCATAGAATTTTCTGGAGTAAAACATTTTTCTTCAGTCTCAGCTGACAGAAAAAATTATTAGAGAGTTGCTGAAAATAAACCATTAAAGATGGCATTCATTTTTCAAAAGAAATAGTTTAGATCATCTCCTTTCAACAGGAAGGAGAAAACTAGAGGTGTGCATGCCAAGAAATGCCTGGGTAAAGAAGAAAACAGGACACAGATTCATACTTCAAATGCTTTCTGCTATTTTGCCAGAGCAAAGCATTGAGCCTGGTCCTACACCGTATCTTGAAATCACTAGAAATCTCAAAATGACATTGTTTGTTTTTATTATTTGATTAAGGTATGAACGTGCATAGCTTTGACTTGAAGATGCAGGTGGGAGACACCCCCAGCCTTGCCAGAGGGGATCCCCAGATGCCAGGGCTATAGGGCTAGGGAACCAGGTCCACAGCTCCCTGCCCTGCCCTGCAGCACCCAAGCCCCAGCTGCCACCTGTGGGAGGAGGCAGTGGCTGCAGCTGGAGTGGAGCTCAGAGCCTGGCTCCCCCTCCTCCTTCCCCATGAGCAACATGGCTGGAGCAGAGCCCATGGGGGGAGGGAGGGATGCAGGCTGGCAACTTGGAGCTCCCTGCCCTACTATCCTCCCTCCATGGGCCTCCATGCCAAGCAGGCAAGACTGGGTGCGGCAGGGCAGACCGGGGCAGAGTAGGGAGTGCCTCGCCATAGCAGCACAGGGCTCACGGTGGCGGCACCAAGCCTCACCACTCCGCTCCACTCCACCCTGCTTTGTCCTGCCACGTCAAGTCCGACTCACTGGGCAATGGAGGCCCAGAGGGGGAGGGCAGCAGGTCAAGAAGCCACAAGCCCACAGCCAACAGCTTGCATCTGCCCCCACCCTGGGCACAACTCTGGGGACATGCATCTCCCATGTCCTCCCCCCCTGCCTGGACTGCACACAGTGGTGGGGAGCCAACCCCACTACTGCCTCCCAGATAAGCCATCTGAAGCTCCATCCCACTCCCTGCCCAGGCCCTGCCCTGGCTCTGGACCCCAAGCGCCATGTACCACTCCAGCTGGGTAGCACCCGCAGCCCTGCCCAACTCCCTCCATTCCTCACTATGGGGGCTTCAATCCCCCCACCCTCCACACACACTTACCTGCAGGGAGCTGTGGGAGCTGCTCTCTAGGCAGGCTGGCTGCCACATGTATGTGTGCATGCACATGGCACCCTCTGCCTGATCGCACTCCTCCCACTCCCACCAGCCCCTTGCAGACTGGAACTCTGCCAGCCCACAAGGGGAAAGTTGCCGTTTCCCACGTTTTTCTCCTTAAAAAGAGAAAATCTGCATTTTCCCACATTTTTCCCAAGGTAAACAGCAAACCTAGATCCCTGCTAATCACTCAAACATAAGGATTTCACTGAGATAATGCACAAGGAGATCTCCAAGACAGCAAAAGATAGCCAATCAGTAAAACCTGCAGGAAGAGAGAATAAAGTAGATGCTCAAGATGCTAGAAGTTAGCAGTTGGTCACCTGCAGCAGCAAACTGTGCTTCACCTCCAAGTCTCAATTACCAAGGTGAAAAACCCCCAGATGCTAAGTCCTCGCTGGTAAAAAGAAAAGCTATGCACCAGAAAAGTGAGGACCACTCCCATGAGGAAACAAAAGGTGATTATGGTCAGTGAGTCCCTTCTGCAAGGAACAGAGGCATCCATCTACCAGCCTGACCTGTCATCTCAGGAGGTCTGCTGTCTGTCAGGAAGCCAAATCCAGAATATTATGGAAAGGCTGCCAAGATGCATGCAGCACTCTGCCTACTAAACTCCACGCTTTTCACTCACTTGGGCATTAATAATCCTGCCATGTGTGACCTGATCAGAAGTGACAATAGGAACCTGGGCACAACGGTACCCCATCACTTTCACCCTACTGGTTTCAAGACAGAACTTAAGGCACTAGTTCTGACCTAAGACCAGTTCTCCTCACACCCACACTGTTACAACTGTGATGAGTAGAGCAACTTAAATTGGATCCCTTTGATTTAAAAGGGATGGGGGTTCATAGTAAAGTATTTGCCATAAGGGAGCAGTTCTCAGCCAGGGGTCTGCAGTCCCATGGGAGGCCAAGAGCAGGTTTCAGGGGGTCTGCACTCAAGGGATGAGGAGGCAGGAAATCAGTGCTCAGGTTCTGGCTTTTTCCAGGCAAGCGACTCAGGTTGGGTGCTCTTTGTGCTGGGCTTCTGTTAGTTGATCCTGGTGCTAAGCAAGCTGCAGGGGCAGGAAGTGCACTGCACAGCAGTGCAAGAGTCCAGCAAGCTCTTCGAGTACACCTTCTTGTGTGGTGCTGCCTGCCATGGAACTGCGTTCTGCTCCTATCTACAGGCCACCCACGCCTTGCAGCTCCCGCAGCTCCCCACAGATAAGTCTATGCGGGGGAGCACAGGCAAGGTGGAAGGGGGTGGGGGAGCATAGACAATGTATTTCTGCGCCCCCAGCAGGCACGGGGCTACAGCCTAACTAGACAGGCATGCGCAGGAGTTCCCTCCACAACCCAATGGGCAGGACCCATTGTGGGAGGGCAGAGCAGGGAGGTGAGACTCATTGCCATTGCCAGGACTCCCTCACCAGTTTGCCAGAACCAGTGCGATGATATGTTTTTCCAGGTCTAGAATCTAATTATTGGAGGTCTGTTTTTAATTTGTCCCCCACCCACTGCTACAGCAGGAAAAATAAGTCTGGTAAGTCAGGTAGCCCTTTTGCCCTTGATGTAATCTTTTTATGTAATCTTTTTTATGGTATATCTAGCTTTTGCAAACTATATCTAACTAAATACTTAAGGCAACTTGCAGATGCTGGGAGGGGTGTGGTATGTGTGTGTTAAGAGATGCTTGCAGAGCACAGCGTGTGGGATGCGGAGGATTCCTGGAATGCCTCCCTAACACCAGCAGGATAATGTCTCCCTGACACTTGTAAGATAGTAAGAAGTTCAGAAAAAGGTCTCATTATAATGCTAAAAATCACACCCCTGGGCAGGGCAAAAGCATGTTAATGAAACATATATGTATGTAAATGAATTACATGGCTAAAACATAGGTATAGAGACATGCTCAGTAGAGAACGTCTTATGTCAGTGGCTTATAACCAATCACTGAGCGATACACTTGCAAACATATGTATAAAAGGTACCCAAAGGTAGAAACCGGTGGTGCTTGCTTTGCAAACGATTTCCAAGCACCCCTCTCTGCGCAGACTGGAAACAATAAAGATTAAGTTGGATCCTCCACCCTTGTGTGTTCATTGGCAATAGCGCACTGGGCACGAACTCACACTGTCCGTTGGGGATAACACCCTCTGCCCACCCCCACGAG
>NW_005843414.1:139947-143223 GCF_000455745.1 Alligator sinensis | reverse complement strand
CCCTTCTCCCCACTGCCAGACCCCTACCTGCCTCAGCACATGGAAGTGAAGGAGGTACCAATCTGGAAAAACTGACTTTGGAAAAAAAATATAGCTGTAGCAATTTACATATGATACTCATAGGCTAGGAACAGAAATTACACATAAACTGGTAAAAGTGATTAGAAACTGGTGCAGATCTGTAACAGATCAGTGCACATAAAGTGCTTTCAAACTGGCCAAAAACAGTTTAAGATAAACCTGGATGGATGTAGTATCAGACTTAACTGATTTAGGTGAAATAGTTTTATTTAACTTCTGTCCCTTAGTGAACAGATCCCTTCCAAATTCAATATAATATTCTCCCAGTATCCCAGGATGCTTTGCACGTCCCCCACAAACTCCCTCTCCCCCTGCCTTGCAAAGTGGGTGGGCTAGCCTTGGCCCAAGCTGTCTGCTCCAGCCAAGCAGGGAGGCATATGGCCTGGCCACTGCAGGCATGTGGCTGCATTTCCAGAATCAGAAGTGAATGTATGTTCACTTGCTTGTTGGTTCAATCTACAGTTTAGACTAATCTGAGAAGACTGAACATATTCAGCTTCATGCTTTATGACTATCTGTACTTAGCCCATCCAGAATTGATGCATTTTAACTTTTTTGAAGCTGCTACAAGTTTTAGCACACAGACTCCATAAATACATTTAAGTAGCACTTTGGCACCTACTTTATATATAGTTCCAATTATGCATGATATTAGCCCAAAGCCCCAAAAAATCGTAATTTACCTTATAGTAGATTGGCCTGGGTCCCAGCAGAGTCAACAGAATGTCAAGCCAGGGTGATTCCACAGCTCAGCAATACTCAGTATGTGCATGTAAATCCAGATACCACCAGGATAAAGGAACCATAAAGGATCCGTGTGATAATTAGCCCCTCACTCATGACTAGAACTTGGTGTTTTTGTCATGATTTTTGGAGGATCCCAGGACTTATATGCAGATGAGGCCTAGAGCAAACTGGTCTAGCTTTACCTCTAATCAGATGTGACATGCTGAGAGAGGGGGCAACAGAGGGAATTTGAGTCAACTGTTTGGGGCCTTGTTTGGTGACATTTGCCACACATTTAAGGCCGGCAAAGAAACAAGAATCATTGGAAATAAGAAAGGCACAGCTCAGACGTGGGAATGAAGAGGAAGTCAAAATGTATTCAATGTAGTGGTTCACCATGACTTGAACAAGAGTCAGTGCTAAGGGGGACTCCAGTGCGCTCAACAGGCACTACCATATATCTTATTCAAATGGCTGACACTATCCTATCCTTGTGGTAGGTTCCCATCAGCATGTTTGCTCAATATGGGCCATGTACTTTATAGTCATGCTCAGTGTTGGCTACATTTAATCAACCTCATAGCTGGTTTCCATTACTGAGCACACAATGTTTTTAGCAGCAGTTCAAAGACAGACAATGCATTTAGTGCAACTTCCTTGTATGCAAATGTAAGATAAGGAGCTTTTTTTTCTCCATGCGACTTTGGAGCGCGGGGTGGGGGGGAATGGGACACCTCATCTTGTATTCAGATAAGGATGGTAATTAAGTTTTTCCCAGTTGAAAAGTAGGGATGCACCAATAGAGATTTTTTGGGCCGATACCAATGGCTGATCTTTAATGAGCCATATTAGCCAATATTGATCCAATCGCCAATATGCAGCCGGGCAGCTTGGAGAGTAGCATGCGGCTGCTAAGTCTGTTGTGGAGATGAGGCGGGGAAGGGGTGTGGAGGGGGGGCAGATTGAGGTTCCTGGGGTGAGGGAGGGAATTGGGTTGGGGCAGGTGCTGCATAGCCGGGGAAGAACATGGGACAAAGCCACCAGCAGTCAATCTGGGGAGCACAGGGCGGGGGGGGGGCAACTCCTGCTGCTGCACATACCCCAGGAGGAAATGGTGGAGTGTGTGCCCCTGGATCTGTGCACAGGGCGAGGGCAGGCTGCCACCACAGTCTGGGGTTGGGGTGACACTGAGCTTTTTGCGGAGAGGGCTAAGCTGGGTGGTGCTCACAGCAGGTGGTAGTGCTTGGAGGGGACTATGGGGGGAGTTGCAGCCATCCCATAATTCACCGTAGCCCCCCTCCCAATGCCACCACCGCCTGCCCCAAGCACAGCCCGGCCCAGCCTCCCTGACAGGAAGAGCCCAGTGCCACCCCAGTCCTAGTTCATAGCAGCAGCCCGCCCTTGCCCCATGCACAGAGCCGGGGGTATATGCGCCCCTTGCTCTCCTTGGGTGTGTGCAGTGGTGGGAACCACCCCCCCGCCCCTGTGCCCCCTGGACAAGCTGCTCGCAGCTCCATCCCAAGCCCCACTCTGGCTGTGCAGCACCTCTCCCAGCCCCACTTCCTCCCTCACCGCTGGGGCCTTGATCAACCCCTTTCCCCCACACCCCTTCCCTCACAACAGACTTAACAACTGGACCTGGCTGCTCTCCATACTGCTGGGCTGCGCTCTTGGCCACCTGTATACTGTGCTGTGGCTGCCCGCATGCATGCGACATTTATTGGCTACATAACCCCAAAAAAGCTAATTGCAGATGCTGTCAGTTTTCCTTATATCAGTGCCAATCTGATAGGAACCAATGTATCGGTGCACCTCTACTGAAAAGCCTTTTTATATAAATATTATTTTTTGCAATGCCTTTTACAAATTTCACTGAAAAACACCATTATGAGATTTTTAATAAACGAGGCTGTAAACAACCTTGTACTGATTTTCTGTATTAAGTAGGGGTGCATCAATAGAGATTTTGGTGGCCGATGCCAATAGCTGATATTTAAGGAGGCATATCAGCCTATACCAACCCAATTTCCGATACAGCTGCCTCCAGCTGGTAAGTCTGGTGTGGTGGGGGGAGAGGGGAGGGAATGAGCATGGGGGGGGCAAATCAACGCCCCCTGTGGTGAGGGAGGGGGCAGGAGGCTGGAGCCATGGCTCATGAGGAGGGGGAGGTGGCTCCTGCCACTGCTTGCACCCCAGTAAGGCAAGGGGAGGGGTGTGCCCCCAAAATCTGCACAGGGCAAGGCAGGTTGTAGCCAGAGCAGTGCAGGACTCTTCTCAATGAGGGCTGGGCTTGGAGTGGGAGTCGGCAGCACTGGAAGGATGCTGCATCCACCCCAAATTTTGCCGCTGCTCCACTCCCAGCACTGTCACCGCCAGCTGCAGCCCTGGCTTTTTCTGGTGTGTGGGTGGAGGCGGGGCATTGAGCTGGGGCTGCACCAGGTGGCTGGTGGCAGCGGCGGCTCTGGGAGC
>NW_005843414.1:136798-139817 GCF_000455745.1 Alligator sinensis | reverse complement strand
CCTCCCTCCCCTCAGGGGGCACTGAGTACCTCCCATGCCCCTTCCCTCCCACCTGCCCTTCCACCACACTGGATTTACCAGCTGGAGGCAGCTCTCCACACAGCCAGCTGTGCTCCTTGCTGCCCGACTGCTGCACTGCAGCTACATGCAGCATAGGCATTTATCGGTCAAATTATTGGCCTTACCAGGCTGATATCCGATACAGCCAGTTTTCTTTATATCAGTACCGATCCAATATCAGACTGATGCATTGGTACACCTCTAGTATTACGTCTCTATATTATCAAAACTCAACTCATACTTCACAACAGAGTAAGGCTTTGTACACAATTAACACCTTTCTACGTTAAGAAATTATTTTTCTAATTCTATTTATTTTAGCTAGAAGCTTGAAAGGGGAGCCCTGGATTTTCGGGAGGAGGGACAGCCAGCCAAGCAGCTAACTACAGTGGGGTTACAGTACTAGACCAGAGACCGGGTAAGTGGTTTGATCAGAAGGATAATAGTGGATACCAGGAAAGAGAAGGAATATTTTCACTGATAACAGTCATCAACTGAGCATGTGAAGGGTCAGGGAAGCAGAAATCTGAAAAGTGTACTTAGAACATAACATAAGAAGTGCCATACTGAGTCAGACCAATGGTCCATCTAGCTTAGTATCCTGTCTCCAACAGTGACAGGAGGGGGTACTATACATGGAGAGCAAACTGGTTTCTAGAATGATTCAATACTCTTCCTAGCATCCACCATTTATTGGATTAAAGATGCCAAAGGAAATATCTCCAGCCATTCTGTTCCATAGCCATTAATAGATATATCATCCATAGATTTATCCAGATGTTGGTGTCCTGCAACATGAATAAAAACAAAAATGCCAGCTATATAAATTGGCATACGGACACAAACATCCTAACATTTTTCTCAGATGTGCTGCTGGCAGTTAAGTACTCTCAGGGCAAGCAAGTTGGTTAGTAATGGGCACATCCAAGTCAGCGTGTATGTGGTCTTGGTCAGGCTCCTGAGAGACCAAGTTCCTAATGGTTTGGCACATTTGTCCCACTGTCCTTGATCTCCTCCAGGCCATCAGTCATGTCCAATGTGAAATGAGATTCTATGCTGGCATCCTGTGCCAAAATTCTGTCCATGAAGAACTGGATACGTGGCTGGAGGGCTTTCAAAAAGCCAGTTTCTGTTTTTAACCTGCATATAGGACATTGTCAAGTCCCTTCTCTCGAAGTATCACTGTAGGACATATTTCTGTATCTTCTGTACATATTTTCTGACTTCTGTATCTTCACCTCTCCCCAGATAGTAAGAATGTATAGTGAGGCTGGCTGCAAGTATGACGAGCAGGCAGAAAATACAGGTATGTTAGAAAGGTGCTGAGATTCAAAACCTAGGTAATGCACCAAGCATCCCGACAGAAAAATGTTATTTGGTTTCCACAACTCCAGAGCGCACACAGGCAGAGGCCACATACAGATACACAGAGCAGCCAGTCAAACCAGCCAGTCAAACCAGTAAATAAATTAAAACAGGAGGTACAGCTTTTTTCCTTTGGTGCAATCAAGTTTGCTCAGTGAAAATTAATCTACATAAATTAACCCCAAGTCCCAAATAACCTGTTAGTTCACAATGCAGGGAATTATTTTTTCTGCTGATGGAGAATTTTGATGCCAGCCAAGACCTATACAAGGGTAGAGAGTTTGGTCTGTGGAAGGTGACTTAGATTCATGGGTCTTTCTGCTAGTTTCCATTAGCTAACGGTGACAGCACCAAGACTCAAATAAATAGAAGCTTTCAGAAAAAAGCACACTTTTGAGGATGTGAAAGCAGAAGAAACAATAGAAGGTAGTTCAGATAGAAGGCATCTTACTCCATCTGGTTTATGAAACTATTACTATACAGCAAGTTGGAAGTAGCTGCTTGAATTTTGCTCCAGACAAAGCAAAACAAAGCAAGACAAAGTTCCACAGATAACCTTGTTTAAATAAAAAAGGAAATATTTATTCAGAGTTCCTGAGTACCATCATATAGCTGTTTTACCCCACAGGTGGCTGCAGTTGCATCAGATGAAGTGTTCAGACTATCAATAAACTTATAAAGTAATTCAGGTTGGATGCTTCAAAATGAGCAGCAATACACAATATCAAAAATAAACGATAGCATATAAAGCCATAGTTGGGGGACACTGCCCTCAAATTCTGCACAGGGAGCAAAACATGAAAATGCATCTGCCATAAGTTTTAGACTAATATTAACGATTCACCAAAAGGTAAAGGGGGGCAGATATTCTTATAGAGAAGCTGATGCATGGCAACTCTCAGCGTGCCTTCTCTTGTCCTGTGGTAAGTGGAAGCTAAAACTGAAGTTGTTCATCTTCATTAAAGGGTAAGTGGCTCCTTTTACTCCACAGGCAGTTGTTCTGATATCTTCCTGCATATGGGCATACAAGACTGAAGTTCCTTTCTAACAGATGTAAAGCTTTATTAAGAAAATGTTAAAAATTAAAATGTTTACATAAGATAAGCTACTTGTTAAGAGAGCCAAAACAGGTCGGAGAATCAGCCTAAACAAGGATGCATAAAGGCTGCTCTGCTTAGTTGAGCAAAACATGAAACCAACTTGTAAATAAAGAACAAATTTAGTATTTCACTAGTGCAGACAGCACTACAGAACATCCTGTTGCTAACTTCTTGTGAGCTGTCAATAAAATAAGACTGCAAGCAAGGATCAGCTGAATCACCTTTGTTTGGGTTTAATAGTTGTTTTTGAGCAGATTAAAAATACAAATGGTAATATTTTCAGAGAAGTGTGTGCGCACAGACTAGAATTAATTTTGTACTTTTATCTTCATCTTTCACCTTACAGTTGTAAGACTACATTGCACTACCTTGAGAAAATTCTATTAAGAGACTAAATCAAAATTTTTAGTTTCATCAGACCCCAGAGGCCATAACTTACAGAATATCTTCTATGCATAGCACGTGGACATACCCACGCCCATCAACTAATCCAC
>NW_005843414.1:121846-136767 GCF_000455745.1 Alligator sinensis | reverse complement strand
TTTCCCTAACAACACTCCCAATATTGTTGAGATGCTACACAAACACATTCTATTCCCACCATAAACATATTTTAGGCAGATCTGTTGCCCATATATATAATTTCTAACATATATATACACACACACCTATATAAATATAGGTAATCGATCAGCCTAAAATATGTTAATGGTGGAAATATATACACATACACACACACACACACACACACACACACACACACACACACACACACACACACATACAAAAAAATGCAAAGCCTATGTCCTGATAAGATATCAGGACAAATAGAAGAAATAGTGGATAATGAATAACCACACTATTAGAAGTCTCTCTACCCCACAACCTCCACAAAACATTCCAGGTTTCCTCCTGCTCACAGCAAGTGCTAAAAATGGGAAGACTTCAGTGATCTGTACTTGAATACTCAATTGTTTCCATTCCTTCCTCTTTGTCTGTTCAATACCTCCTATCCTCTCACTTGATTTGATATCCGTTTCCCATAGTATGCAGCAGGGAGGAGCCACAGGGAAGCCCCAGTGCAGGCTCTGCACAATTGCAGCCAGAAGGGCGTCAGAAGTGGTGAACACACCTGGTGCTGGGTGGGCCCCAGCATCAGCTGTGGATGCAGGCAGCAACCTCCCTCTGGGGATTGGGGCATCCTCCCGGGTCTGTAGGTGATGATGCCGTGTGAGTGCATGTCAGCTGCAGTCCTGGGCAGCTGCCCCAATCCCTGGCAGGAATCTGCAGGCAGCATCCACAGCTGATGTCAACATGCAACTGGTACTACTTCTGGCATGCAGGGTGGGAGCTGGTGTAAGCTGTGAATGGGGCCAGGATGTGCCCACCCAGCACGATGTGCCAGCCAGAACCGCTGGCTCCCTACAGGCCAGATCCCATGACTTTGTGGCCACCGACCCACAGGCCACATACAATCAGTTAGCGGATCAGATCTGGGCCGTGGGCAATATTTTGCCCACCCTGGGTTAATATGTAATATGTTAATTGCAACACCTTAATTGTTACTGAGCAGGAAGAGTCACTCTCCTAATAGTACAGAAGCATTTAACACAAGTCTTTAGATAAACAGCTGCATAGTGGTCAAGCAAATAATTTTTGACAAGTTCTGAATGGCTGAAGCAAATTTTTCTTGAACTTTCAAAGGAAAATTCACCCTTTGGATGACAATGTGCATAGTTTGAGCCTAAAAGGACATTATTGATGAAGTTCATATTAAATGAAAAGTGAAAGGGCTTAGAACAAAATCTCCTCCAAAACCAACTCTCAGCATTTGTTTATCTGTTTGCTAATACATTTAATAAACAACAGGAAACTTAAGATTGTCAAATTAGAAAAATATTAATGTGTCCCAGAAAGCATTTAGTGTTTGAGGACTGGTTGGAATCATCAATTCAAACAGCAACCATTCCTATTGAATTTTATCACTGCATTCAGGAGTTGTTACAAAGAGATCTTCCCATCTTTATCAGAACAGAATGTACAATTTTATTTAAAAAATCTGGAACACCCAGTAGCTACAAAGATTAAATGGTATGGCATATGCAAACATATGTATTGTTTAAAAAATACTGTTGGCATGTATCAGTCCACAATCTTTATGCAGAAGGAAAAAACCCATTCCATCTTAATTATACTGTTTTTAACTCAATCAGATTTAAGTGTCAGAGGTAATCCCTGAGAGGCCCCCACACTTGCTGGGATGCCTTCACTAATTAATGGATCATTAGTATAAAAGAACCCCTTACTGCTACCCTGTATACCACATACTGTCTTAATTACCTTTGTAACGCAACCAATGTCTTTCAGTTGCCATTTGGTCTGAACTCCCAAGTGAGCCGACTCAAAAAAGCTTTCTATATGACAGGGCTTTTAACATAATTTCATTTTAGTTATCAGAGGAAAAAAATTAGGGACCAACATAGTTTTTTTGCCAAGCTTTAAGAAAGAGGGTTTCAATAGTCAGGGGGAAAAATAAATGTAAAGCCGAGAAAAACAGTGGTACAATTAAATTTGTATACATCAATAAAACACTTAGCCTTTTTGCAACATTAGACATAGTTGACCATGATGCACTGCCGACTTGATTACATGACAGCTATAGAAGACACTACCAGCCCTATAACAGCTAGTAATTTCTTTTCAATATTGCCCATATGTCTTTCCTCCAAATCCTTGCCTGAAGGGCTCTCCAGGGATTAATTTTGTTCTTCTTGCCCTGAAACCGCTCTATGTGAGAGAAAGCAACCTGCCAAACACCACTGCTAAGTCTGCCAATGTCAGATGCAACTCTTCTTCTTCCCCCCTCCCCCCTATAACCCCCACGCTGATGCAAAAAAAAAAAAATCTATCACGAAGATGTCACAACAGTTAGACAAGCACCTGGATGATCAGCCACTGCATCAGACTCAAATCAGGAAAAACCAAGTTAAAGTATGTAAACCAGTGGTGCTCAACATTCCAGCCTCCCATGCCACCATCTGGCCACAAGAGCAATCCTGCTTGGCAGTGTGATTCATTGTATGGGGCCAAGTCACCTGGCCTGCAGGGCTCCCCATAGGTCTAGTAGTAAGAAGCAGCAGCAGTGTTAATTCTCACAGCTCTAGAAGCAGTCACAATTAACACTGCCACTGCCCCAACCTCTGCCAAATTTTCAGAACTCCTGGGAGCCCCACAGACCAGATGACACAACCCTGCAGGCCTGATTTAACCCACTACTACTTGAGCACGACTGCAGTACAATGAGTATTGCTAGAGTACCTGTTACTGGCTAGCCCAGGAAGGGTATTTGCTCTGCCTCTTCACTCACATGCATTAGTTCGACTCACTCAAGCTCAGAAAATAAGGTAAATCCAGTGATAACTGAAGGCTAAATCTACACTACACAACTCTGCTGGCAAAAGACAAATTCTGCCAGCAAAACTGCCAGCACACTCACAGGCCTCCTCCAGTAACAGAAAGCCTTCTCTCCCTTAGCAGAAGGCACAGGTAGACATACCCATGCCTTCTACTTTGGTCCCTTCAACAGCAGGCACAGATGACGAAGTGGAGCTATAAAGGAATGCACTCCTGAGTTTATTGCATATCTCCACTGCATTAGAAAATTTTAGCAGCAGTACACATTAAAAGAATGGTATTAAACTATAAATAATACTTAGTTGGTGATAACACAGACACTTTCTCAACACCCAGAATATATTTATCTGAACAAGGTTTCTTCTATTTAATTTTGAAATATAATTAGGGATCTACTTAAGTTGTGGTGAGCAAAAGGGATTTTCATGGGCCACTCGCAGCGCGTGGAGTCAATTCCATGGCAAGACTACTCTGCATCACTGATTGGCTGAGAGGTCCGTCCATCGTCTGGCCTCAACCCTCCCCTGATTGGTGGAGAGGGGCAGGGCCACATGACTGGCCAACCCCAATAGCACCCTTCTCCTAAGCAAATGCACAGAGCACAGTCTTGTCATCAAAAATATCATCTTCAGACAGGGTGACAAATGCAAGACCACCTGGAAAAACCCTCACTCGAAGCACTGGCACCTTCTCAACTAGGTTGTTATTACAGCCCACGAGGAAATGGATGTCCATATCACATAAGCCATGTGAGGAACTGACGACTGCTGGACAGATCAGCATCTTGTCAGATCCATTATGAACATCTGGCTTGCTTCAAAACACTGAAAATCCCCAAAAGCAATTCATAGGACTCTCAACCCCAAGTATCTTCAAGAGCTGAAGGTCAGTAAGGATCTCCAACAGTGACTCCATGAAAAGCTCACTGCTCTGTCCACAAACAAACACAACACTGAGGAACTCCAGAAGGGGTTGAAAACCACCATCCACATGGCCTGTGCTGAATCCACTGGCTACACCACCCAGAGACCTAGTCAAGATCTAACCCTCCTTGACTGGAAGAGCTAAAGGCTCATTCTGCTTGGCAAAATGACATCTCATGTCAGCAGAAAAAGATACATCAGCTCCTCAAAGCCAAAGCTCAAAGGAAGATCCAGGAAATCAAAAATCGATGGTGGCAAGATAAAGCCAAGGAGATCCAGCTCTATACTGATAAACGTCACTGTCCCAGGGGTGCCAGGGTTATAGGAGAACCCCAACCCAAAACAGAAGAAAGCCCCAACTTACCATCTGCAGGGGCCGAAAGGAGTGAGAAGGCACGAGCAGAGAAACCGCCCACGCGGCTCGTCAGCCACGTTCATATTCAGCTGGGGCCAGGTGACTTCAGCTGGAGATGCCACCCGGCGGAAACAAAAGGCGGCCCTGGAGGCACAGGAAGGAAGCCGGTGAGCGGAGGCTCGGCGGGGAAGCCCACAACCCGAAGGGAGCAGTCGCTGGGTCGGGCACCTCGGGCCAACGGGGGCGGAGCCGGTGGAGGCACCGGCAGCGGAGCCAGCAGAGAAGCCAGCAGCAGAGGCACCAGCAGGGAGGCTGGCAGAGAAGGCGGCAGCAGAGCCGGTGGAGGCACAGGCAGCAGAGCTGGCAGAGAAGCCAGCAGCAGAACCAGCGGAGGCACCAGCAGAGAAGCTGGCAGCGGAGCCAGCGGAGGCACCGACTGGCAAGCCGGCAGGGAGGCTGACAAAGGTAGCAGCGATGAGTGGCAAGAGCAGAGGAGGAGACGAGTGCCGAGGAGGCAAGAGCAACTACAGGGAAGCCCGGAGAGGAGGTAAGGAGGGCAGAGCCAACGGGAATCCAAACAGGGATAGCCGCGGGGTGCGGCAGAAGACCCCAAGCAGGGACAGTTAACCAGCGGACGGGCCCACAACATCCCCAAGAAGAGTCGACCGGGACACCATACCCAAGTAGGGTCAAGCCTAAGGGAGCGATAGGAGCCCCAAGTGGGGCAAGCAGCAGGGCTGGGGCACCTAAGCACTGGGAAAACACAGGGACCGTAGGCTAAGGGCACTCTTTATTCCTTTGTGCCCTCCTGGTCCACTGGTCGCATCTCTCCGGAAGTCACGGTGGTGGGGATCGCACGGTACGTCACAGGGTGGTTGGAACAGGGCACTAGGGATACGGGATAGTTGGATCTAGCACCAAGGGCCTCGAAGCCTTCACGCCTGAGCCGTGACCCAGGGACACTGGGACTCGTGGCTGGAGGGCCACGGGAGCCTGGGGAAGAAACTGAGTGGAACCAGGGATGCCAAAGGGCCAGAAGACCTGCGACCGAAGGTGGGGGGCGGCGCCTGGGGAGGGCCCGCCGAGAGGCATGATGACCCTGGAGGCTGCCTCGAAGGGGAACCCCTCCACTGCGGTTCCACTCAAAGTCGTGACAGGCGAGTTAAGGGGATCCCCGGACGTCAGCCGGGGTAGCCTTTGGGGCCCACTTGCAAGCCCGGGACAGGCAAGATCGATAGTCCGGGCTAAGGCCGCACAAGAACGCCTGGTAGAGCAGAGGCAAGCACAGTGACATGCATAGTTTCTCCTGGGCAATGAAAGCCATGGCCCTACTTTCCTGCGATTGCAGAATGGCTTGATGCGCCTCAAAGGCAACAAATCTATCTAAGGTAGGTGGAAAGAGCACTTTGAGGCACCCCTGAACTGTGAGTCAACTATGGCAGAAACCATCATTGAGTCCATTGCCCAACACCCTGAAATGGGATCCAACCCAGCTTCACTGGACCAAACACTGTGTGTGGATGGCCAGCTCTCAAAACAAGTGCTCTACTCCCAGCTTAGTAACAGCCTTAGATCTTGTGGTGGACAGAGGAAATGCTACAAGGACATGGTGAAGGCATACCTCAAGAAAATGAATGCCAACATCAGGAGTTCAGAGGAGTTGGCTGCCAACCAACTCCAATGGTGCCACAACCTCAACCAAGTGGCATCTTGCCCTCAAATCAGAGGAGCGTGGAAGAAGGAAAAGGAGAGGAATCCCAGCCTGTAGCCTACCCGCCCCCACGTAAAGATCTGCAACTTCTGCAGATGGATCTATGACTCAAAGATTGGACTTTTAACTCACCTCAAGACCCATCAGTGAGTTGTGACAGAGATCATCCTTGAATTGAGGGATCATCAGTAAGGTTCAACCAAGGGTGTGGATACCTTACAACAACTCTTTCAAAAGGGGAACATTTCAGAAGGGCAACAGCTAACAGTTATATGTGAATGAGCTAAGACATTCAAACGCAGCACAGCGTCTTCAACTTTAGTACTTCTACACTGTGGTTAAACTTGGTGCTGGTGTGCTACATTTGAATTGTTCTCAGCTCATTCACACACAGCCATTAAAACATACAAGCTGCTGCCCTTTTGAAAGTTCCCCTTTTGAAAAGGCTCTAAACACTTGTGTCCACACTCTGAAAGTTTAAAAAAAGCTACCTGGCAGGAACCCCTGCATTTCTGTTGAGGTGGAGCTAAAGGAATAAACTAATTTTTGACCCATTATTATCTACTTAATTTCTGCTAATCTCTTCATTCTGCTTTCTTCTACAATTATCTTGTCTGTTACTTACTACTGGTAATGTTTCTCTGCTCACCCTTTAGCATGTCCAACAAAGGTATGCTTCTACCTAGGAACTTGTACTTCATGGCTTTGTTCCTAGGGGATTCCAACTCACAAGGTATCGGAGGCAGTGAGGGGAGGGCTAGGGCTAAAAACAGACTGAGTTGTGGGGTAGCAGAGCAGTTGGAGGCAGGAGAGAGGTGCAAAGTTGAGGCAAAGAGATACGTTACTGGAGTAACTCTTTTCTGGATTATTCTCTGAAGCAGATGATAGAAGTTGCCAGAGGCTGAATCAGCAATACAACCAGGGAAACCTAAATCTAGACATGGGTGAAAAGGGGGGTTGGTCTCCCCAGGCAGGGACACTGCCAGCAGCTGAGAGCGCCAGTGCTGTACCTAGACTCCTAGCGGCCCCGGGAGAACTTTAAGATCGGGACCCCACTTTGCCAGAGATAATGATTTTTTTGTTGCAAAAATTTTTATCACATCTGTAGTATCGATGTCTTTAAACAATTTGTTCTCAATCGATAACATCGCCAGTCCCATATATGCACAATATTAAAAATTTTTTTTGCAATTAATTTATTCTTTCATTTTTGGGCCCCCTTTCTGTCTGGGCCCCACGTGGCTGCCCACTTCACCCATGCCTGTGTCTGGGTCTGGAGACAGTCCTCCCCTCATTCCCATCTGTTTCTGTACATTGAGGATGGAAGGTAGTGGAAGCCAGCTATGGGCATGTTGTGAGGAAGGTGGGAGGTGGAAGCAGTCAGAGGCCATTATCACCCTGCCCCAGCTACTCCATGGTTACAGGCCATAATGGGTTGGGGAGGGAACCATTTGGGGGGGATTTTGAGGGGAAGGAGACCCCCAGGGACCATGAAAGGCTGGTTGGGGGGGTGGACATTATGCGTACTACAGGACTTTGGGGCAGGGGGGTTTGAGGGACAGGTGTGGAGTGAGGAGGGACTGGGGCATTATGGGGGTGGAGACATGAGGGGCAGGTGGGGTTTGAGGTTGAGAGGTGTGGCAGGGTCTGTGGGGGTGAAATGGGGTGCAAGGGAGGTTGGGAGCAACATGGCCTGTTTAAGCAAACTCTCTACAAACCTTTATTCTCCCCTTCCAATTTCTCTTTTTTCCAGTTGGATGAAAACTGTCTAGTTTTAAACTGGAAGAAAGATGCAATGAAAATTTTTCCTCGCTCTTTTATTCTTTTGACATTTGAAGGGAATTTAGAGATAAACACTAATCATCTTCAGAATATTGAAGAAATTGTAAAACAAAGAGGGGGGAGTGGATAAGGTTGTGCCTCCCTGAAGCGGGACACTCTCTCTTTTTCCTTTGATCTTTTAAGCATATTTAACAACTACTTCCTGTTCCAGTGGCAGAACACTGACAGCGGCCTTGTACAGACGAACAATCAGTTTTGCCTGGGAGAGTCACTACTCTCCCAGGAGAAACCAGGAGTGTGAAGATGTTCAAGCTTTTTCTCCCAAAATAAAAATGGCTACTCCAGAAGAAAAATAACCTGGAAACAACCAGGGTTAAATCACTCCCAAATAGTTGCATGTCTAACAGAAATAATGGATTCTAATTTGTAGTCCA
This sequence comes from Alligator sinensis, assembly GCF_000455745.1. NCBI lineage: Eukaryota > Metazoa > Chordata > Crocodylia > Alligatoridae > Alligator > Alligator sinensis. Next base: position 128,690 of record NW_005843414.1, on the reverse strand, counting down.
TAACACTGCACTTGAGACAGCTTCAGAAGGAGCTTTTATACACTGCCTCCATTGCCAGAGTAGCAATTCACTGTCAGTTATTAAATATCACCTTCACACAGATAGTATATTCTCTTTTTCTAAATCCTAGCCTAGGGTTATTTTTCACTATTCTCCTTAAACATTGATAGAAAGACTATACTTTATGTATAAAATTCATCATTTTGGAAGGATCTATCCATTGTAGAAAATGTTAAAGATTATAATTGGTTGCATGTTTGTAAGGTCAAATAACTAAGATCAAAACACTTTTAACCAAAGTGATTTTTTTTTTTTATGTTAGGGTGATTATTTAAGCCTTTCCATTAGCATTTTTGGTACTACACAATTATTCAACATACAAGCCATAAATCAATAGGAAGCCAAACTTAGTACAGTCCTTTATTTCTAAGGCTGTCGTATTTAAATATGCCACTTATACACCCTCCCAGACATTAGCAATAAATGTTAATCTAAAGTTTCATGAGGAAATAATAATTTATCTCTAAAATGTTTGATTTTAAAATAGTTCTTAAGGTGCTCTTCCTCTCACTCAAGCAAAACAGATGAGGAGAAATCTAACCAAGTGGCCATAAACTAGGGTACTCAGACAACATGCTAGTTAGGATTAAATGCATGCAAGATCCTTCTAAGTAATAGTATATAATATCTGATCTTTTATAAGATATTAATTCCTTTAAAGTATTATATTACATCCTAGATAAGATCTTCTAATAGATTCTATTCAAAGGGCATTTGAAAGAAGAATTTAACAGGAAATTAATATTTTGGAGTATAAAACTTGGTGGGTGTTTTAGAAGTGAAGCACTAATAGGTATGAACTGCAAGTGGCTAGTATGAAATGATCAATTAATTAATATTAAGTTAAGTGCACTTGAAATCTTTCCACCTAGATGAAAATAAAACGCATGCGCGGAACATATTCCTATATGGGGAGTAGGATGTGCCATTCACCACAGTACTCTTCAAGCAAATGTATCCACCCACAAAACATTAAGAATTCAGTGACCCTGCCACTAACAATAGATAGTCTTCATTACTATTGTTAAAAAAGGTTATCAGAAAAAATACCAAGAAAAGGTGGCAAAGTGAAGTGATGGTTTGACCATTGTCAGTCATAAAGAAGTGAGGGGAGGATTAGGTTAACATTTTAAAATAATGTATGTCATTATTTTTCTTCCTGATTATAGCCAGAAGCTCATACATTTAATAATTTAATGGAAACTGCTGCACAGGATTCAAAAGACCAACAGCATCAAAAGGAAGAGTCTGGGGAGGAACTACCTTTTCCCCACCCAAAGTATTTTTTAGCTGCTGAAAGAATCATAAAATCATAGAAAATTTGGGTTGGAAGGGACCTCAGGAGGTCATCTAGTCCAACCCCTTGCTTAAAACAGCACCAGTCTCAACTATATCATTCCAGCCAAGGCATTGTCTACACAGGTTTTAAAAACCTCCAAGGAGGGATACTCTACAACCTCTCTGGGTAGCCTGTTCTAGTGTTTTACTACCAGAAGGTAAACAGGAAATCCTAACTCAGTTTTATCCCCACACAGCAGCATGAAACCTAGGTATTGTGAAGAACCATCTATACCTTGGGAAAAACTGGCAGTCTAGAACCACAGCTTCTCCAGGTGAGGGAGAAGCAGTGGTGGACTGATACAAAGAAGCACACGAGCCCTTTAGCTTTTCGCAAGAACTTAGAAGCAAGAAGACACTGCTCTTTACTTAGTATTTCTGCAGAACTGGGGTAAGAAATTAACACACTTAACCAGCCTGAGTGAAAATAGTAGCAGAAGAGGGGAAGAACTCAAACAGCAGAAGCAAAGTGGGAAAAAGGTGCGCTGCAGCAGAAGAGAACAGCAGCGAACAATGACCCTGACCTTAAGCTGGCAATAACTGATCTAGTCTCCCTACCACCATCCTTCTGATCTTTTACCAGAAGGTACAAAAACTGAACTGAACTTTTTTCCACCAGGCTTCCCTAAACAGAAGCATTTCCCACTCAAACCTAGAATTGTGGAAGAAATGCAGAACAGGGCAACAGCCAACCCCCTTTCTTCTCTTCTTAGAGAGAAAGTTATTCACATCTGCAGAAGAAATTTCACCCAAAGGTACATGTCAGGGGGCTTCTTGTACCTTGTAGCTTTCTAGTTACTTCTTTTTCCACATCTAGTGCCTGTTCCTTGGATTAGAAAGGCAGCTAAGAAGGAAAAAGTATACTTCTTGCATTACTTTTTTCCCCCTGAATCTTATAATAGTTGGCAGTTTTAATCAAGGCACTAACAATCTGGAGCCATGGAACAAAATTTCAACTTTCATTTTTGGTACGGTTAGCTTGCATGGGTATAGGAAAAGCCTGAAAATGATTACAAGTCTAAAAATATAACAAAAAGGAAAATAAATGTGGGAGCTGGACTCAATGATCTTCTGAGGTCCCTTCCAGCCCTGATGTCTAATGTCTTAATGTCTATGAAAAAGGCAAATAATAATGCTTTAAAAACATGACATTTTAAGAATATCTAACAACTTCCTGACCACCAACTCATGCTTTTTGACTACTCATTGATATTATATGTAGTTCATTAAAGCAGAAGCAAGAATTGTCTATTTTTCTTCTGGAAACTGCTATTACCTGAGCTGGACCATTATCTATATAAATATGGCTTTTATGTTAACAGACTCTTAACTATGTTTTTGTCTGTCTTAAAAGTTCATTGTGGTCACCTAAAATCATCCAAAATTGTTTTCTTTTTCAAAATAGCCAAAGTGAGCATCAGCAACATTGCACCCACACTATAAAAATAGCACTTTAACATAATGCTTTTAATGTCTTCAGTAGAGGTGCACCAATACATTGGAAAGTTGACATTATTGGCAATCGGCCTTTTTTGGCTGATGTGGCCAACAATGTCACTGATAAATTCTGTGTGCATCTGCATTCCCCCACTGCTGGGAAGAGGCTGGAGCAGCCACCAGCCCCAAGCACAGAGTGGCAGCCCAGTCTTCCCCCAACACAGATCTGGGAGGCATGTGCCCCCCATGCTTCCCCTGCAGGGGAAGGGGGCACGCAGCAGTGGGCCAAACTGCAGCTCCATCCTGCGTTGCACCCCAGCTGTGCAGCACCTGCCGCTGCCTCAGCTGCACTCCTTCCCTTACCATGGGGGCCTTGAACTGTACCCCATGCCCCTTCCCCACAACAGACTTATCAGCCAGATGCTGCTCTTCAAGCTGTCGGGCTTTATATTGGCAATCGGATCGGTATCAGCCAATATGGTATTGGCCCAAAATATCTTTATTGGTGCAGCCCCTAGTCTTCAGTGATTCCTTAAAATTTAAATCCTTTTAATTTCCCCCATACTCATATTTCAAAATGGTGTCTTTAAAACAGGTCGCATCAGTGATCCTATTTGAGGTGTTACAGCAAGTAGCAAAGGTGGTGGTGTTCATTCCACAGTCCTGATCTAGCCCCTAAGAACTATCGTACCCGAAAAACTATTGGTGCCCCTCCTACTACAACATTCCTATTCTCCTACCACAAGACTTGTATTTTCAACTTCCTTTCCCCCACACCTTCTTACTCTCTTTACCATCATAACCCTTTTCTCTCCATGGCAACACCTATGGCCCCAAAGACATAAACAGTATTTTTCATATTATAAAAAAAAAAAATCAATGTCAAAAAGGAAACTTGCAATCCATGCCTTATAACAAACAAAAACCCAAATAATTTAGACCATATCTATAACCACCTTTCTTCCTAGTCTGGTCTTTTTCCCCCCTTGAAGATAATGTAAAAATACTTAACTATTAAATAATATGATTATTGCACAGTATAATTTCCCCACATTTTCCAGGAGGAGAAAGAAAAGTACAGAGAACTGAGTTGACTCACCCCAGGTCACTGACAGAACCAAGACTATAAACAGAGTTCCCCATAATCCAGTGTAGTGCTCTGTCCTAGAGATCACACAGCTTCCTTCTAAATATCTGCAGCATCTGGCACATTCTGAAAGTAGCTAAAATTACACACCCAAAAAGAACCTTGTACGTCTGTTAAAAAATATACTCCATAAAATTTTTGGTGTGCAGAATCATAGAAATAATGCCAAAGAGTATAAAAAATAAGGGAGAAATTCCTTCGACTGGAAGAAGTAGCTTGTTTAGAATGTTTCATTTCTTTACAGCTTCATTCAAGGAAATTCTTTTAAAAACTGCTCTTTTACCCACTAGCTTGGAAGCCTGGCTTTGTTTTTTATTTATGCAGCTATTATTAACTACAGTCGGCTGCCCATTTCCATGGCAATATACTATCATATTTACAAGTATACACCTACCAAAAAGCAGGATGAGAAATAACCCAATCCAAATAGCTAACTAGTAACTGATAACTAAAATCCATCATGAATATCTCTTTTAAAGGATGGTGTTTGATTTAACAGCTAAGATATTACTTACACAATACCAACCACTGTTTGCACACACCTGCTGTTTAGTCATATAAGAAGTTGCAGTAGTTGACTAACTTCTGAAGAAATACACAGCTAAGATACAGAAACTTTTGATTTTAGTTCCTATTCATTTCTAGCATAGTGACACTTAGGCTTTTTGCATGAAATCAGTATACAGACAGGCTACATTTTATTTCATTTATCCATGCATTATTTTCAACCTTGTTTTCCCCCAATTTCCATGAAGACAATGGAATAATAAGAGCTTTTTCACTCCTCAGAACCCCTAGTTACAATCATAAGCAATACTAAGAAATTGTGTCTGCATATCACTGTACCACAATACAGAATGTAAAAACACATTTCATATTAGCTTCTTATTAAGAATTGATTCATTATCTCTCTAATAGCTGTTATCCAAAAGTACTTCAGATCTGAAAAATGAAAGCATCTTCAAAATGCAAGTATCACAAAATGCAAGCTGTAGATTTGTGAAATTTAGTATTCACAGACATCACAAGCTGCAACAATTGACATCTTGATCACAGACCATGTAGCCTGGTAAAAGATTACATTACTTTTTTCAAAGATCAAAGGTCCTGTTCCATTCAAATTACACTTATTGTCACATTTACACTAATATTTTATCTATTATTAATTGTAGTAACATAGCATCTTACATCCCTGCTCATGGATCAGGACCCAGGTCTACTATGCATCAAGTCTGTTATACAGAGATAAAAGTAGGCATTTATCAAAAAGCCTACTTTTAAACAAACTAGTGTTCTTCCCTCTAAATCTAAGGGGTAGGGAGGAAGCACAGAAATCTCATTGTGCATAAATACTCTGATATAATTCATTATATTTTAAAATGAATTCTCAAAGGAAAACAAGCTTGTTTTTAATGTGCAGTTTCAGATAACGACATCGACTGTCAATGTATGTCAGTTTTTGACAGCTTACAGTTTTTTTAATTGAAAATCAAGATGATTTAAATTATAATGGAACACTACTGATAAACACAGAACTCAGGAAAGTAACGGTAGTTATTTCCGCTGCAACTTAGTGAAACTTCCTATCTACAGTAAGACAGAAGTATTACCACATATATTAAATAGACATCCTTGTAGTTGGCATATACACAGCAACTTTGTATATAACCCAAAGTTTTAAAATTGTTATCCTTGATATTAAGTTACAGAAGTCCTGCCAGACAGAGCTGACTCAAGATGTAGCAACCCTCAGCACTTAATATAGTCTCACTGTGTCATTCATTAATTGACCACATTAAAAGCTGTACTGTCAATTGTCAGGAATCAAAGGATACAACTGATAAACACAAACATAAACATGCCCTTTTATATGCCCTCGTAATATATTTATTGATACATTTAATCAACCTTAAAGCTATTATGAGCATTTGTATTTCCCCGTCATGCCCCTCCCATCCAGTACTGCTTCCTCTTGCACTTTTCTCTTTCTTTTACAGAGAAGCCCCACCACCCTTTATTTCCCTGTAACTTCCAAGTCCTCCTTCCCTTTCTGGCCTCCTTCACTGTTAACTGAATTTTAAACAGATTAGTTGTGATTTAAGAGTCTAAGTACAATAGCTCAATACCATTAAAATTACTCAGACCAGTCCTATGTACAATCGGTCCCATATTGGATCAGCATCAGTGAATTACTTCTAATAACACTCTTGAATATATGGAGTCTGATATACATAATCATGTTGTGAGCCGAACAAGAACTAACAATCCAAGTCACACAGAAAAACTAGAACAGATTGCCACAAAACCTGCGTACCAGTAAAGTTCACATAAAAGTGTGCGCCGGGCCCAGAAATAGGGGGAAATTACTGCAGCCACATGTATGGATGAAAAGGCAGCAGTGCAGCTTCTAAGGTCATGCCTATTCAAAAGGAGACTGACACGGAAAGTGACAGCGTGAGTGAGACTCCTCCATTAGGTTCCCGACGCTTTGCTGCAGCGGCCTGGGTGGGACGGGTTGGCAGCCCGTCCTTGAATGCTAAGGGCGTGACCAGGCCCTGATGTGAAACAATGTCTCCGTCCTACAGGCAAAGGCAAGACAAGCCCTTTCTAGCCGCTCCCTTCCAAACTCTCCCTGCCTTTTTCTAGGTGTAACAATCAGCGGGGCGTGAAGCCAAGCAAAGCGCCGGGTGTCAGAGGCACCGGGCAGGGAGGATTTGAGGGGAAACCGCTCAGACCCGGGCGTGTTTGGAGGCTCGCTTTCCTGTGCCAACGACACGGAGCTTGCTGCCGGGCTCGCTCGGAGCGGGGAGCCCCCCTAACTGGCGCCGAGGGGCTCGTGGGCTGGCGCTGCAGCGAGGAGGC
>NW_005843414.1:106111-121091 GCF_000455745.1 Alligator sinensis | reverse complement strand
GTGGCCGCTTTGTGGAGCGCGGGGGAAGGGGTCTCTGCCCGGGGCTCCCGCCGGGCCCGCGCCCTGGCACATGGCCCCGCTTGACAGCTCGCGCGGCCCCGCCCCGGCTGCGGGCAGGAGGTGGGCAATACGCAGCCGGGCGTGCGGGCGCTTGCAAACCCGAAGGAGCCGCCGTGAAGCCGTGCGCGCTGCGGATGGGACTGCCGCGGGAGTCCGAGCGCCTTAGGTTTGCGCTGCCGGCCTGTTTGCCTTTCCGCCGCGTTGTTCGTGCCTTACCCTGGAAGCCTATCCCCTCCTTGCCTCCAGCCCTTCTCAGGGCCTCATGCAGATCCCTTCTAAACCAATGAATTCCTAGGGGAAAAAACTGGGAAATGTAACCCGCAAGAGGCAAGGGTGTTAAATAGCACAGCTGGGATAGAGTTAGACAAGCTTTTGAATGCAAGGTGCTCTTCATCAGGTTTGGTGAGTAAAAGAAGAATGCTTTGCATATGGAAGGTTGTCTAGCTATCTTGACTGCACAGGCATATTTGATGTGCCATGGGGTGGTGGGCTTTGGCCCATCATGAGAGACTATAAGCTTCTTGGCACAGCAAAAAAGAAAACAGGAATGGGATTGAGGTCACAGGTTAATAACAAGGGATCTGGAAAGGGACAAGGAGCAGAGCACACTGGCCAGCATGCACTGCCCCCTAAATGAGTCAAGGTAGCTTGGGAGGAGTGACAGGAAGACAGCTACACTTGCCCAGGTTCCCCCCCAGCCAGATCCTCCTTCCTGGTTTTATAGCTGGCCAACTGGGCCAGAGCCATGAGGAGTTTGACCAGGAGGTCCCAGGGCTTGGTGGGGCCATAGACTGGACCTGACTACACAGTGGTGCAGTAAGATACCACCTAAAGAAATCCTTGCTTCTTGCATAATTCCTGGGCTGTTGTAGCTACAAGGTCACTCATGGTACCAAGTTTACCACAGACAATGGGTAAAAGTTACATTTTAAGCTTGGATCCTGCCAAACCACATGTATATGTTTAGATGAATGCAGCAATTTAGTTACCTTTTTAATGTGTGCATTTGTTTAAACCTCTAAATTTTGCATTGCATTTATCTATGAATTCATACTATTTCTGCAGTGAAGGTACTTATGCATTCAGTGTACTAGGAGAACTGGTCATCTATCCCCCATCCTCCTACAAATTAATTTAAAAGGAACTAGAAGAAGGATTTTTCATAGATTCATAGATTGTAAGGCTGGAAGGGATCTTGGAATATCATCGGGCCTAGCCCCCTGCACCAAGCAGGAAAGATCACAAGGGCCAGGGAACCCCAGCAAGGTGACTGTCTAGTCTCCTCTTGAGATTTCCAGGGTAGGCAATTGTACCACCTCTGCAGGGAGCTGTTGTCTGGAGCTGGAAGTGTTTTGTGCTCCAAAAATAATCTGGGGAGAGATACAGAAGAAGAAAGGTGTGGTGGTGATACAATATTTTTTTAAAGCTTATTTTTAACATTTAGAAATGCAGGTCTTGACTAGTCTAGATTGCTGACTGGAGAACTAATGAAATGGCGACCTTGGAACCAATAACATGAAAGCTGATCAACTGAGTGGTACCAAGATTTTTAATCAGTCTGTTTGAAATTCATGTTTGTGTTTCATGAACACCTGCTTATTAACTTAACAGCTAAATATTTTTGGAGAACGAACATGGGAAAGGGAGATTCAGCACTACAGCTCTTCCAAGCAGGTGTCAGAGCTTTAGGCCTCCCTAAGACCACCTAGGGTGAATTCAGCCAAATCAGCATTCTTGCTATTTCTAACATATAAAGAAGTAGGGAAAAGCAAAGAAGGTCACAAAACTAGAGTTTTAAATTCATAGTGCTCAGTTTTAATTATGTTCTTCTGTGGCTAAGAATTAAGAGAACTGGATTTAATTCTTGATTCTGTCATAGACCTTGGGAAAGTCACTTTGGCCATAGATATCTTAAGTCTGTACAAATTGTGTCACTGATTTGGAGACTTAAATATACCTTTCTTGAGGTATCCAGTATGAGAATTTGTATATTAAAGGTAATACCTGTAAGTAATTCATACGTAAAATGTCTTGATGTCTTTCAGTGAATCGTACTACATATATGCAAAAAAAAAAAGGTGTGTCAACTAAAACACAGCCTTGTCATTGTTTGGTCTTAAACTTCAACATGCATATATCTAGACAACACTAAAGACTGACATTGCTCTAATCTTGTACTAATCTATGTAGTAATCTCTTAGCACCATGAAAGAATTGGAGAGGCCTTTTAAGACAAGACAGACAAAAGCTGGGTGGGGAACAGGGGGAAATTCTATTAGCTGGAACTGCGACTAAAGGTGGGAGACTTTTGTGAATCTTTCCCTGTATGTCAGGGGTTAGCCCCTAGCCAATCGCCCCAGGCTCCACTGGTCCCTCTCCCCTTTATCAAGACCCCTTTTGAAAGGGTAGCCATGGACATCATATGCCCCTTGCGTAAAAGGGGCATATCAGGATATCACCCAAGGAACTTTGTCAGGATATCAGTACATTTTGGTGCTATTGGATTATGCACCACGGTATCCTGTAGCAGTTCCCCTAAGAGCTGTAACTGCTGCAGAGGTGGCGCAGGAGTTCTTGAAGATCTTTATGAGAGTGGGTCTGCCTCAAGAAATATTAACAGACTAAGGGACTAATTTTGTCCTGTGTATTTGGGGAGGTACATGAGATGCTGGAAGTGAAACATCTGAGGACTTCCATATGCCACCCACAAACATGGGCTGGTAGAGTGATTTAATCAGACTCTGAAAAGCATGATAAGGAGATAAGTGCCCCAATGTTAGGAACAGATGCTGGCCAGCCCTCTTGCTGTTTTCAGTAAGGGAAGCTCCCCAGTCCTCAATGCGTTTTTGTCCATTTGAACTATTGTATGGATGCCAACCTAGGAGGTTACTGGATTTAATTAAAGGAGGATGGGAAGCGCAGCCTCACAGGGCCAGAAATCCAGTACAATATGTGCTATAGCTCAGGGAAATGCTAGGACAAATGGGAAAGCAGGCTCATGCAGCTGCAGGAAACACAAACTCGGCAAGAGACGCAATATAATAAAAAGGCCCGGGAATGGAGGCTTGAAGTGGGGGATAGAATCTTAGTCCTACTACCTGATCAGGAGTCAAGATAGTTCGTATGGTGGCAAGGACCCAGTGAAATCCTACATCAGTAGACTTACAAGATGCGCCAACCAGGTAGACAAAAATCAAGCAGATCTACCACATAAACCTACTGAAACCATGGAAGGCAAGGGAAGCTTTATAGGTTGCTCTGTACCCTGAAGAACTGGAATTAGGACCAGAGGATCAGGTAAAGACTGCTTTTGCCAATCTGTGGAGGCTCTGAATGAAGGCTGTTCAGGCTAAAGGGGGCTGAGGCTACCTTTCAGTAACTAATGCATCAGATATTTAACTAATGTATCAGATATTATGACCACATTAGGATTATGCAGCTGCATATATAGGTGACATGATCATCTTTACAGCCAATTGGGAAGAACATCTCAGAACTTTCCAAGTGGTGCTGCAAGGATTTGGGGTCAAACTTAGTCCTGGAATTGTAGCCAATTCCAGGAAGTGTGTGATTGGGGAAAAAGGAAATGTGCTACCAGGGAGGCCAGGTTGGGAAAGGGCAGCTATTCCCCCTCATTGACTGTGTTGAGGCCTTGGACGCCTACCAACAGCCCAGAACCAAGAAGCAGGTGAGGGCATTTTTGGACTTAGTGAATTATTACCGTAAGTTAATGCCCTGCTTTTCACAATGCATGGCACCACTAACTGAGCGCATATGAGCAAGAGCCCCCATGGAAGTAAGGTGAGTGGCAGAAGCTGAGAGAGCTTTTTAAGAGGTAAAGAGAGCCCTTTGCCTCCCTTGTATGCACCTTACTTCTCAAAACCATTCATAGTGCAGACCGATCCATTGGATGGGGCCCTGGACATGGTGTTGACCCAAAAGGAGGGTGACAAAGAGAGAGAGACCAGTGATTTCATGAGGCTTCCGCCATAATCAAATAAGAATGCCCGGCAATCAAGTGGGTGATAGAAATGTTAAAATACTACCTGTTAGGGCAGCATTTTGCAGTGGTAATGGACCATGCCTCACTTCAATGGGTACAGCAGATGAAGACAGAGAATGCCAGACTCACAAGCTGGTATTTAAGCTTGCAGCCATACTGCTTTAATGTTGAACATCGCTTGGGGAGAAAAAAATGTGAATGCAGATTTTGTTTCAAGAAAGTACAAAGATTTACACTGAACACCCACCCATTTCATCAGTGGAAAAGAGCAAGGGGAGGATATGTAACAGGACCTGTATCCTGTTACTGAACACAAGAGGAGAGGGAGAGACGGAGGGGTAAGGTTCAGAGTGGTTCAGGCGAGGGAGGGTGAGGAGAGCCAGGTTTGGAAGTGAGATCTGGTTGCTGTAAGAAAGCAGATAGTGTCAGGATGGCCCATAAATTAGGTGATTAGTGAGTTAACAAGTGATCCTAGGTGAGCCATGGAGAGAAGGGAAGGATGCCTGGATACTTAAGCCCTGACCTGAAGGCTTGAAAGAGAAGGTGTGGGAAGAGTATCTGTGTGGGATGAGAAGCAATGTCCACTGAGAAAGGAGGGAGATGCTGCAGTGCAGGGCACCAAAAGCTGAATCACTGCAACTCAGACGTGGAGCACCAGAGAGAGGCTGCCTGGCAGGGTGAGGCAACCTACTGGTGAATCATAGCCAGAACTGTGGACCTGAGTTAGAGGGCCCAGCCAGACAGAAAAAAGGAGTCAAGGCTGGAGAGGTCAAGACCTTCACAAAGTCTATGGAGGCCAGAGAGTGAAGATGATAGGAAAGTTAGAGGCATTTCTCCATGAGCCCTGAGGGAGATGATGTACCCAGCAAGAGGCTATCCCACTTCTGAAACCAGCCTCTCAAACTTACAACTTAAAAAGACCAAGACGTTGCAGGCGAGGTAGGAGGCATGGCAGGAGCCAGGGATTGTGAGCAGGTGACTGGGATGGGCAAAGGACTGCTGAGAACACGCAGTGTTCCTGTCTCAGTCACTCACCCGTTGTGGGTCTTCTCCACACAGTCTAAGCTTGCCTCCCTGCTATCAACTGGATGGAGTAGAATGTCCTGTATGGCACCCTTAAAGATCAGCCCTTGTAGCCCATAATGGTTACATGTAGGCTTACATGTTCTCCCAGTATGGAGGAGGAACAGGTGAACTTATGTGGCATCCTCTAATGGCTGGCCCTTAAGGGTGTCATGCAGTGTTACCTGCTCCATACAATAATGCCATATTATTCCAAGTATAGGTTGATCTGATGTATAAGTTGACTGATTTTTATGGTTCTTCTTGAGATGGGGGAAATGGTCAATTTTTAAATAGAGTAAGGCTAGAATTGTTTCAAGTTGCTGGTGTGCTTTTCAGGCGTGGCAACTTGAATAAAAATATACCGTGTCTCTCTATTCTTCTTGCACTATAAAGAAGATATAAGAATTCCCTAGAGCTAAGTAAGGAGGCAGAGGATACCCGGAAAAAAAATTCTTGTTCCTTGAAGAATCTTAACAAAAAGAACAAACTTTTAAGGAAAAATGTCAACAGGAATTTCAATGCTAGTTGTCATTCTTCCTCATTAGTAGAAGAACTTTTTTATTGTGCCAACAATAGAACCTTGGGGGGGTGGGGGACGGACACGACACACATGACGATGACTATTTTTCCTGGAGTTTTAGATACATTAGGAGTAATTAGTATGCGTGCTTTAAGAGTGTGCCAGTAGCAGAGTATGCTTATGCTCTGGTTTATGCCCATGCAAGTCTGCCTGGGCTTATCTATATTCTGTCTCTGAACCCTAGTCCACACTGTTGGTCCATATCTTATGTGATATGAGGATAATGGAGCTTGGTTTCCCAGCTTTGTGCAGAGTGGAGCATTTCTAAATATTGGTTGCTGGTCTATTGTAGGACAGCTTGTCTTTCTTCATGGTCCCAAGAGCAGAAGTGAACTGTAGTCCATCATTATATGAAGCTGGTCCAGTTCTGCAGACTCCTTACAATAGGCTACTAATATGGATTGGCTAAGTCATATCTATTAAATGAGCCATTTTTCATTTCTGGCCAAGTGTCTTTGCTGTCGAATCGGCCTTCCAAAAGGTGCTTGATGGATATGCAGGGTGGATAAAAATCAACATTAAAAAAAAATTAAATTAAAAATTGGATTTTTTTTTCTTTAAATCAGATTTTTTTTAAATTTAATCATATTTTTATTTTTTGTTAAGATGCTTTTAAAAAGCTAAACATATAGATAGTTTTAATTTAAGATATGTTAAAGCTCAAAGATGTCATCATGAAATGGGAATTATAACTTCTAATTATATACTATTTGAGACAATATATATATAACCTTTTTAGAAGTTTTATAAATAGGTCACAACAGGCCATAGGCTATATTGGGGGATCAATCTTACGGGATTCCCAGAGGCTCCTATATAGGTTAGTAAAGATTAAATAAAACCACTTTACACAATGGGACTCAGTGCTCAGTCTAGAAGATCCCATTAAGCATCTCTGTGATGCTTAGTTTCAGTTCTCAAACTGTGGATTTGTGTCTCCAGAGATCATAGGCAGCCAGCCTTCTTTGGGTAGATGTGATATCTTTTATTAGACCAACTGAATAGTTGGAAAAACTGTTCTTTGCAAGCATTTGGGTACAAACACACTTCTTCAGGAATAGGGAAGAGGTAGTTGTCTCCAGAGATAACATCCTTGTTAACAGCAGTGTATGGAGATGAGAGATAACAGACCTAATTACCCACCCGCCAGCCGTCTTGCCTCAGCAAATTTGTGTACATGCAGTCAAGCCCTTCCCTTTCTCTAAAAGTGCAAAGTTTCAAGAAGTTAAATGAATAAAGGATATCAAACAAGAATGTACTTTTCGTAGAAAACAGTGATTAAATCAAGGCTTCCTGACCAGTGATTTAAATCAATTTGGTTTAAATTAAATGCACCCTGTGGGTATAGGAACCTTTTTGAAGCATCGAACGGACTGCTGCAGCTTTTATGTGTATGGTGGTACTTCTAAAGTAGAAGAACTATTACACTGTACTGACTTGTCTTGCAGACATGGGATAAGTACATGGCTCTGGAACTTCTTCATGAGGAAGTAGATGTGCTTAGAATGCGAAAAGTTTGCTCTAACACTGCAGCCCCAGAGAACTCATTTGAGGGAGCATGTCAGTGCAAAAATGTGTTGCTATGGCCCCCTAGAAGTGTAACTCTAGCTTGGTGCTGGCAAGTTGACTCTTGAATAATTGGTGGTAGAGGTTTGCAGTGCAATTCACAAAGTGGTGCCTGAAATAGTAGTTAGGAGGGGTTTGCCTGCCTTTACAAGAAAGCAATTAGAAGGAATATTACAGCCTTGCTTTATGGGGTAGGTAACAGAGCAGGTTCATTAACACTGATATGAGAAAGGTGCATGACTTAGCAGTAATGGGAGCTATCATTTATTTGCATAGACTCCCCTCTTAGTGAAATTGTCCACCAAAACCCCATTGATAAGTTATTTTGAGGAATCCTGCTTGTATTCTACAATGGCTCATAAAAGCATGCCCTGATTATATAGGTCCTGCAAAAAGAAAATTCAGTTACATCCTAAGCAGTTAAAGGATTGTGATGGATTTGGGAGGTTGAAACTAAGGTGGTTCTGCCTTTGCCACACTTGCATCCAGTTTTACAAAATGCTGCATATGTAATTATGACCTGCTGTTTTCTGCAGATCATTTCTGAGGGTAAAGGCAAGTATTTTCACATGAATAAATACAATTTGCTGAATCAGTTTGCACAACCAGAAAGTACACACACCAGCACTAGTACAGGTTCATGGCGTATAAGGGATGCTAGGTGTGCCCACATCTTGACTATGCAGGTGATGGTTGAGTATCTGATTAAAAATACATGAATTCTTGATTACATTTAACCAGAGGAGTTGTGGTATTATTTTTCTGTCTACTTTGTCGTTTCACTTTCAAATAAAGCATGGGGCCTGCTATGATACTTATCTTGTAAAATTGTACCTGGTATTATCTTTATTTGCATTGAGTAAAGGCTTGTATCTTAACTTATACATCTTTGGTGGTTTTTCACCTGTTATCAGTTTTACTTTTAAGTGATTTGTGATTCTAATATTTTAATAAAATGTTTTTGTATAAATGTGAATGTTGGTCTTTGCAAATACTACAGTAACAACCGATGCTATTTGGAGAACTAAGTTTGTTAAATAGACAAGTATACAAGCACAGCAAAGGCAGGCCATCTGCCTGTCAATAGTTGCAGAGGAAACTGCAGTGTGAATGTACTGCAGTGCAAAACTAGTAAGCCTAAAATAATTAAACCAAAGTGCAACATGAAATGGAAAAGCAAAAATCAATAGTACCGGCTGACTCAATTATAGTGGTATATGTTGCCTGTGGTGCCCCTTTTCTATTTCTTCCTCTTTGAATCAGTCATGGGTTGTGCAGGGCTGCACAGAGGTTGAAACAAGCATTGTTTGCCTACCACAGCCTCTGGAATTTTTTGCTGCACAAGACCCCTACAGATGTTTAAATCCCACATAATTTATAGGATGATAGAGCATGCTGGAGGAACAGGCCTTTGTAGATGTGGGGTATGTTTGGAACCACTGTGTGAAGACCCTCTGTCAACAGTCTTGCTCCCTTTTCCCCCTGTCTTTTCTTGTAATACCTGTCTCTGTTCCTGTTCCTCATATCCCTGCAGCATTGTTATGGATTCCTCAGTCCTGTGTTGCAGTTGGCAATTGTATCATGTATTCTCTTCCCTCAAAGCTGGGCTGTCTGGTCATATCTTCCTGGATGGGATGGCTCACCCTTCTGATCTGGAAGTTTTTCACAGACAGTGAACGTACCTTTTTAAGCTTCATGGCAAAAGAAAAGCACCATCTTACCTTATTTTCTGTTGTCATACAAAGGCCCCAGTTTGAAGCATACTTTTGGTATGTGTTCAGTTTCACAGTTCTTAAATGAGCATCTCAAACTACAGGTGTGTACTTGGCAAGAACACTGGACACATCAAAATAAAAACACGTGTCATGTGTTTAGATTTCATCGATATGACAAAACAGGATATCAGAGAGTGAAGAATTAGGGAGGTGGACTTGAAAGGGTTGCCCTAACTAACCTGATTGACGGACTAGAATTTCTGCTGTACAACAAGTTTGCAAACACCATCTTCCAGGAGAGAAGACAAATTAGGAGGAATACTGATGAAATGCTGAGCTAAACATTGGATGTTTGATAGCAGCAGAATGTCTCTCCTTGCTCCCTTGCCCTCAAAGCCCCACAAACTTCTTGCAAAGGGCAGAAGGAAGAATCAAAGTCTGTAGATTTTAACAGCAATGTCTTCACCAGCTTATGTTTCCAAAGACTTTTACTCAATGTGTCTGTAGGATACAAAGGATTGATAGTACCTTGGCAAAAACAAAAGCCTACGGGACATCATACATTGATTGGACTGAGTACTGTTAGCAAATAAAAATCTAGGATTCCGGACTAGCCCAGGGATTGACATGACACCTTGTTCAATGAGTGACAGAAAGGCTTTATTGACTACAAGTATTCAAAATCAAGTGAAATGAGCCCAAACCAAATCAAAGTCCAGTAATCAGCTATAAGGTGATGATTTCTTACCAAAGAGTCTGTTTCTTTTTGACTTCTCGAGTAAGTCGGGCGCATCAGCAACTGATGTCAGAGATTTCTCACTCTTGAAACATGCGGGCTGTTTGCTGTTTTACTGCCTTCTTTATACCCTTAGTTCAGCCTCTTCAAAGCATTCTTTTAGTTGTGTAAATTAAGAGAGAGTCCCAAGCAGTAATTGACAGGAAAATCCTGTTAATCAGCCTACTCATTGGTTATCAGAAATTTCTAATTTGAATGAGTTACCTTCTTCAGTGACAAGAGGTTATCCAGTTTGGAACATATCAAGAAACTGATTAACCACCAGGAAAAACATACATGTCCTTGGAAAACAAGGTAAATCATGAGAGAAGAACAAAAACAAAACTAAATCAGGAGACTCCTATCGCATGTGGAGAACGTCTCTTCCTGCACATAAACACGAGTTATAGCAAAATAAATACTTACCACACTAATTAATAAAGGATAGACATTTCACACGGTTACACACCAGACAACTAGGAGCCTGCCTGAAACCATCCAGAATATAGCAAGGTAAGCTGGAAGAGATACTTCATTATTTCTTCTCAGATGGCCTAGCCATGAACTCACTTCCTTTTGTATTATGTAGTTAGCATCAGTATTCTGTATTTTAACTTTTGTGAGTAGGCCTGAGCTTAGCATGAGTTTCAGAGTCATCAATACTAAGAATGCTGAGGCTTGGCCACCACAGCATTAAGAACTTTATGACTTTAATATACTAACTGTAATCCAGAACTATAATCCATGTTCAAATATTTTGCAGCAAAGGTATAAATGTACAGGAGTAGGAATACGTTGGTGTAACATGCACCAAAAGCAAATATTCTGGAAATTCAAGAGTTGTCCTCCCTTTCTTGAAACTGAACACACCCTGTAGAACAGTGGCTCCCAACCCTTTTTTGTGACAACCCTAAATCCAAGTCACGACCCCCACCGCTGCCACCAACTCACTCATGCTTGGTGGTACCAGCAGAGCCCAGGCTGGGCCAGGATCATGGGGGGCAGCAGCTGCAAGAGCTGTGTGAACCATGCTCTGAGAGAGCCCTGCAGGTGGGAGGGGCACAGCAAGGGGCAGAATCACACCCCCCCCCCCCCCCCCAATACTAATTTGGGTTGTGACCTGAGGTTGGCAGCCACTGCTGTAATATGGTATCATCCAGAAAAGTAACTATATTAGCTGTCAGTCAGGATTCCCTCCCTCTTTGCATGGTAACATCCCATGCAGTAACCAGTGTGGTGGACAGCATTAACTGAAGGTTCTGCTTGTTGCCACAGCACTGTGTTACTTCTGGTTTCACCTCCAAAAACATCCTCTGGGAGCACTCCCTAATATCCACTGGAACAATATCCTCAGCAGATTATATTTGCTCAAGTAGTGAGGAGATTCCAAAAATGCTGAGCCTGAGAGAGAAACTGGAGAAGATGCATGAAGGGCAGGAACTGAATTCTTTCGTGTTATTGAGGGGTTGTAGTAGCAAGCCAAATATATGAAATATAGTGTACTATAACACAGTTCTTTAATATTTCATTTTATCTGACGAGCTAAAGAATATAAGATTTCATAGAAGAACTGGTCATTAAGGTCCATGTGTTCTGATTATTTTCTAGTTTAAGAAAAGTATTTTTTAATCTCTGCTACCTCCATGTAATGCAGAGGGCAGCATACACTAGTTAGTTAGGGAATCGCTGATTTAGAAAATTGGTTTAAATTTCTCAGTCTGTTGCTAACTTTGTATGATTCTTGACAGATCACAGTCTTTCTCTGTATCCCAGGCTATGATCTTGAAAAACACTACCTTTGATAATGTTTTTACTTGGAATAATATGATTATGTGTATTGTACATATCAAATGTTAAGTGTTGGAAAAAAGATGACTGTTTGCTGATTTGGAGCATTTGTAATAAAAATCCTTAAATGTATTTTGTTCAGCTGTAAAATATTTGTACTGTAATTTACAGAGATTTTTAGTGGTGTTTGTTTGAGGCAATTATGAATAATTCTCTGATGTATAATTTAGTTGAGTCTGGATTGAATAGTCTTTTAAACTATCAATCGTGTTTTCAAAACTATATAATTCTTACTAAAATGTTATTGATGCAGATCCAGCCTGTGACAATTCCTGGAAAGAGTATGAATGTTTCAGAGAACTGGCTATTCAATCATTCCTCATTAGCATCTCAAGTTCATGCTGCTGCTGTTAATGGAGATAAGAGCACCCTCCAAAAGCTAATAGCAGGTAAATGTTTTCTTTACAAGAGTGTGTCTTAATGATTTAAAATCTCTGGCTTTTTCTGTTTTTAATTCCCAGTATTACTGTCCTTGATCTGATCTTAAAATGGAAGTACACTCAATAAAAATTGGATGCATTTTATACAGGTGTTATTATCTACTGCCTTTGCTTGATGTTGTTAAGCAAAAATGTGCAATAAAAATCTATCACTGTAATTAAGTAGTTGATACGATTAAGGAGTATATTATTTGAAGACTTCTGTTCCATGGAATTTAATATTCTGAAAAAATTGCCCTTTGGGCTGAAATTTCAGCTTGTTGTTCTCAGTCAGGAGAATCTTCTTTTATGGAAGGTTTGGTAACAGTCTGTCCAGCCAAGTCCCCTGCGTAGAAAGGGCAGTGTTTTCTTACTGCAATAAAATCACAAGAAGCAGAAAACCCTATTTGTTAATTAGTATCTAGAGTGTGCTATGTCAGTTTAAACATGGAGAAAGAGACAAGGGGAAATTTTGGTGTGTCTGAATTCAGTGGATTTGAGATTTCATCCTCCATTTTTTTTCCCAAGGAACATACAGCCTATAGTTTATTATTTTAAAATGTGGCAAATATTTTGCACTTAGGAAAATTAGTTTTGTTAAATTTTCTTTTACAAGTTTTATCCTAGACTTTGAGTTTAAGTCTCTAAGATTCCTAAATTGCAGCTCCTGTTGAGACAGTGGAAGTTGCATTTGCTCAATACTTCAGAGGACCGGACCAAGTTTTTGGACCTCAATGAAGGTGAAGACCTTTGAAGTACCACGGTATTGAAGTTTAGATTCACAAAAAGACTTACAGACCCAGCTATTGGAGTAACATTCAGGATTGTATATAGAACCTGAGTGCTTGACTTGGGATTGTGCATATCACTTCAAGATCTGGGTGCCTAAAAGTCCCTAGTAATGGGATTTATGACATCCATCAAGTTGGGTAGGCGAATACTTACAAAGATGATAGGAGATTTCAGAGAGAACATGCATTTGAAATCTCATTTCACTCCAGAGTTTAGGTCTTTCCTTGCAGCCCTGAGTTAGATAACTTGGTTTTCCAACTTAAAATCCTTCTCCTAGCCTTAGTGCTTAAGTTGTCCTTTTGAGTACAGATGATTGGCTTGCTGTTCTTAGACACAACCAGAAGAGGCAGACAAGTGCTTCCACCCATCCTTCATATCAGGGTTGTCCAGCTGGTGGCCCAGAGCCTCATGTGGCATTCCTACCAAACTGGGCTTCTCACAGAGCTTACATATGGGGAGATGTTTGTTGTTTTTGATTGGGCTCAAGTGGACGATAGGCAGGATTTAGGTACCCAAACTTTTTATCAGTAAACAAGTAGAGGTGCACCGATACATCGGTCCTATATCGTATCGGCATCAATATAATGACCCTCTGGGTCAAGATACAAAGGGGCTTAGGAGAGGGGGACCTGATGGTGAGAGTCTACTATAGACCAAGAAGAGGAAAGTGATCAAGTATTCTCCAGGGAACTGACTGGGGTAGCCAGCACTAAAGACCTGATTGTCATGGGTGACTTCAACCTTCCTGACATCTTTTGGGAAGATCATTCAGCCAGCTCCAGCAGGTCAGGCAACTTCCTGGCAGCTATCGATGACCTGTTCTTGACACAGGCTATGGAAAGACTGACTAGGGGTAGAGCCACTGGACTTAGTGCTGACCAAAGGGGGGGACATGGTAGGTGACCTGAAGATTGGCAGTCCTCTGGGCGACAGTGATCATGACCTGATTAGGTTCACCATCCACCGAAAAGCTGGGAATTCAGTCAGTAGAACAAGTCCTAGACTTCAGAAGTGCAGACTTTGGTAAACTCAGGAGACTACTCAGAAAGGCCCTCAACAACCATCGACTGAATGATTTGGGAGTTCAGGATTGGTGTTGCTTCCTTAAGGAGGCAGTTCTCAGTGCTCAAAAAGAGGCCATCCCCACACAGTCAAAAAGCGGGAGAGGGGCAAAGAGACCTGCTTGGCTCGTATTAGGGAATTTCTGAAAAAGAAAAAATAAGCATATAAGTGGTGGCATCCAGAGAGGAGTACAGACTTATGGCCAGGGTCTGCAGGTATGAGATACGGAAAGCCAAGGCAGGCATGGAGAGCAAACTGGCAACCAAAATAAAGGACAACAAAAAGTCCTTCTGTAGCTACATAGGGAGCAAGAAAAAATCAAGCTCCACTGTCTTACTTAATACAGGGGAGCAGCCACAATTGAGCCTCGTGAAAAGGCAGAGCTAAATACTTACTTCACATCAGTATTCCTGAAATCAGACTGTAGATGTTCACTTGTCCAGAGGCCCGAGAAAGATGGGGAAGACAACAGTCCATATGAAATCAGTCCCAAATAGGTGAGGGTACTCTTAGAACATTTGGATGCGTTCAGGTCTGCTGGGCCAGATGACCTGCATCCGAGAGCCCTGAAAGAACTGCCTGAGCTCATGGTAGGGCCCCTGGTGAAGCTGTTTAAAGAGTCGTGGAATTCAGGAGTGGTCCTGAACAACTGGAAGAGGGCTAACATGGTACCCATCTGTAAGAAAGGGAAGTGTGATGACCTTGCAAACTACAGACCGGTCAGTTTGACCTCTGTCCTGGGAAAAATCTTTGAAAAAATTGTCGAGGAGGCTGGGGCAGGGGCAGGGGCAGGCATAGCCCAGTTGAGATGGGTCAGAGCACGGCACTGGACGGAGCTGGAAATGGCTCATCTGGGGGGGCATGGGGGTCTCCCACCACACTGCGTGCACCCTGGGAGGGCATGGGGGGGGGGGTGTGCCCCTGGATTTGTGTGCGGGGCAAGGGCGTTAAGCTGGGGCTGTGCTTGGAGTGGGCGGCAGTGGTGCTGGCAGGGTAGCTATGGTGGGGCACTACAGCCACCCCAAAATTCACCATAGCCCCCACTCCCAGCACTGCCACCACTGCCCACCCCAAGTGCACCCTGGCCCAGCCCGC
>NW_005843414.1:100879-106082 GCF_000455745.1 Alligator sinensis | reverse complement strand
CAAGAAGAGCATGGCCGCCCACAGCCTGCAGCGGTAGCCCGCCCTCACCCTGCACACAAATCCTGGGGCACGTGCCCTCCCAGGATGATGCTAATAGTGGTGGGAGCTGCCCCCCTTCCCAAACCCCCTGGACGAGCTGTGGCTCCATCCTGGGCCCCACCCTGTCTGGGCTGCGCCTGCCCTAGCCCCATTCCCTCCTTCATCGCGGGGGCCTTAATCTGCCTCCCCCCGTGCTCCTTCCCTCCCCCCCTGCCCCTTCCCCAACAATAGGCTTACCAGCCAGATGCTGCTCTCCACCTGCTGGGCCACATTGACAATCAAATCGGTATTGTCCGATATGGCTCATTAAGAATCGGTCATCGGTACTGGCCAAAAAAATCTCTATCAGTGTGCCCCTGTAAAGAAGCCCAGAAGCCTAGAGATCTGCTTCTACACACACCCTTGCCACCATCTTGGCAGGACTATACAGCTCAGTGCCTAATTGCTACTTTATGCACCTAAATCCTTCTGTGGGTCTCGTCTTAATTGTGTATTTGTTTTGTTAAGTATCACATTGAAAGAAGCATAGTATATTGAGTAGTAATTTTCATTAAACTCACAGTTTAATAAATGAATGCATTAATTTTCATCCTGGACCAATCTTAAAAATTTCATTTTGGTACCTCCCAGTCAACACTTATGTTTGCGACTTATGTAATTTTACATATAACAATCTAAAAATACCTCAACAATAAATCTTTTTCACCATCTGAACTTGATTTTTTTTCAGAAAATCATCTTCAGATATAGTTTCTCCTGAAGTAATATAAAAAGCTGGTCAAATTCTAGTCTAGATCAAACAAAAGTTGTCATCTTTATAGTGTTAGAAAGCTTTATTGCTACCTGCATTCATCAAGACAAACTGGAAAAGTTGCCTGTGTGCTATCTGAAACAAGGCATACCTTTCCAGAGCGCTGGATAACAGTCACTTCACTAAAAGGTAGTAGCAAGGAATTACATGCCAATGTTGATGAAATTTTGCTAGTCTTATCAAGAGATAACACCAAAATTGCCATACACTGTTCATTTGAAGTAGCAAATATGCGTATTACATTGTGCTGTATGTGGGAGATGCAACTTGTCAGAAATACCAAATACTGATCAGGGCTGAAGACAAAGAAACACTCATTCTTTTCATATTGTTGCGAAACAGACAAATACAGACACTCAAGTTTTCTTATGGATTGGAGGGAAAACTACAGGTTCTTTGCAGCCTTTGAAATAGCTGTTGAGTTTGGCAAAGAAAAGGCAAAGCCTTTCCTATTTGTTCATGCCTTAGGAGAACAAGACAGACTTTACATTCCCTGTGAGGAAGAAAAGAACCACAAAACACCATTGCCTAAGAATTATAGCATCATATTATTTTTTGGTATTTGTTAGTTACCGCTGAAACCATTAACGGACATCTGAAGCAAATTTGGGCAACTTATAGTGAATTTGTGTCACTGCACCAGTGTACTTGGCCACATCACATGAGGCAAGACAGTGTGCCTAAATATTTTAGATCAGGGGTTGCAACCTTCAGTCTGTGAGCTGGATCCAGCCTTGAAGTGAATCTTTCTGGCTTTTGATGCCGGGGCTTCTCCAGTGTTTCAGTGGTGAAAAGCTTTGCCCATGTAGTGGCTAGGCAGCAGGGATAAGTGGCATCCACAGTGGCTAGGTCAGAAGGGCCAGCCTACTGTAGACTGAACTGGGTTATTTCAGCAGACCACTCCTGAAATGTTGCCAACCCCTTTTCTAGATTTTTTGAGAGAATTTCAGTGACCAAACCAAGCTCTGCATCAGGTTACATAAAAAGCAGTATTTGAAATTGAATAAAAGAGCGCTTCCTTTTGTCAGGAAGTGGTTCCTAAAAAAAAAAAAAAAAAAAAAAAAGGTGTCCCCAACCTGTCATACTGAGCATGCAGTTGAAAACTCTACCTATGAAGCAGTTAGAGCAATTTTTCTGGGGCACAGCAATCCCTTTGACCACAGGCAAAGGGATATCTTCCCTTAGATACAGCCATGCCATCACAAGCATACATCTCAGGGTATTGGCATGATATATTTACTCCAGAGTATTCTCAGTTTACTCCAGAGAAAAAGTACAGTAGACACATATTATGCAGTATTTACTCTGTGAGAAATGCCTTTCTTCAATTTAAAGTTATTTCTAAGGAAGTTGCAAGTAAAATTTTACCGATGAAAGTTATATTTCATTGGTGTCTGCTACCATTCTCCAGAGTAGTGCAGCGGTCAGCTGGGGAGACTTTTGCTGCACTTCATACACTACTGAGGCAGCCACTATCTCCCCTGTCTCTTAAGCTCCCAACAGCAACACCTTGGGGGACATAGCCAAAGCATATTATCCCCCCCCTTTTACAAAAGAAGTGTGAAGGAACAGCAATGCTATATTGTGATATATTCTACTCCTCCCACTTTGACGAAACGATTTGAGAACAGAAACACAGAGATCTACTGAGATGCCTGCCTATACATGCTGTTCTCACAATTGGGTGTTGAAGAAGGCTCTCAAATTTCTAGCCCCCTGGTGCAGCCAGAGGAAGGTTCAAAGGGGAGCACCTTAACAAAGCTATGTACAAAAGAATAGCAACAGAAAGCATAGCAAGTAACATAACTGAGAAGCCATTTAGTGCCATCAACAGACCAAAGACACAACACTATCATACAAGAAGGCATAGGATGCCAACTGTGTGTCAAGACCCACAGGCGTGACATACCTTTTCTGTGAAGAGCTGTGCATGCTTCTCTCAAGGGATGCTAATATTGAGCTGTGAATTGTCTCATTGGCCTTTTATTTGGAGACAATGAGAAACTTGGCCCTGACAAAGAGGACTAGGGGCAATAGAGATGTCATATCTGAAAGCTCTTTCCTCTTTGGTGTTCAGGAACAGGAATTCCATTTGAAGCCAGCTCCCTAGGCAACCATGAGAGAGATGTGGAGCCAGGAGGAATAAAGCAAGCTAGATCAAGGATGAGTAAGATGGATGCTGACCTGGAAGGGAATGCAGTGCGGGTTCTAGTCTGGAGCCTTTTTCCAACTGAGGCAGAAACTTCCTCCACTTTACTGCCCTCCATCTATTTTTTACAATTATTATTAAAGGCAAGGGGCAGTTGTTCAGCTTCAAAAGGAGGGCCAGAGACGGGCCTAGATAACATCTGACTGCTCCAAGGTCATGGTACATAGAGTTCTGTACATGAAAGTCAAAGGTGCAGGTTCAGACCCCCTCTGATGAGTGGGGGGCTGAGAATCTGGGTTTCTACTTTCTCAGGTGAGTGTTCTAGCCACTTAGCTATTGGGACTAGAGCATGGAGGAACTTTTCCTTCCTCCCACTGTGTTATGGATCATCTACATGTTCAGGCCTTAGATGTACATCCACAATGGGTGCGTACACATAGCTGGGAGTGTGTGTGCCCGGTGCACAGCCTACTGCACATGCTCAGTCTATGTGTGTAGTGCACATTGTACATGTCTACACTGCCAGGAAACAGAATTGCTACCTCTGCATAAGTGTCAAAAATACCACATAAATGAGCACAGGGAAACAGAATGCCATGCAAGATGTTTGCCTGCAGACAAGTACCAGCTGTCCTGCTGATGGGTGGGTTCTGCTACTATGACCACTCAATATATGTTCCCATCAGTCTGTGCCTCTTAATACCAACTCTCAGAGGAAAGCCTCCAACCTCTTCTCCATTGGGAGGTCCATGGTGACCATACCGGGTTATGTTAGGATACCTTTAACCAACTCACAAGTAATAGTGCATTCGTTTTCTTCCTCCAGACTCACCTTTTAAACTTCTGGTGGGTGGTGGTCTTCCCCCCCAACCATTACATAAAGTTCTTGATGGCATATGTACACCAATGTTCTTCCACTCCAGATACCAAACACCACCACAGACAGTGCTTCACAAGTTTCAACCTTTCTTTCCCATCCTCTGACAGCAGGCAATGTAGAAGGGTCCCTCACATGGGGCTCATCACTAACTACCTGATTCAGCACTTGGAACAGTGGAACAATGTTCATTATTTTATATACACCTTCCTCACACCAGAAGACAAACCCCTGTTGCAAACTGATGCCTCTTTAAAACCCAGACCATCAGCTGACATACTTGCTATATATCCTTCCATGTACCTTACAGCAATCAGTTGACAGGTTGTCTTTTAACAGTGCTCTCCATCCCCTTCCATTACTGCTAGTGCCCAGCCCCCTTGCTTGCCACTTGGAAAACTCTTGCCTACTTGCTCACCCCCCAAGCACCACTGCCACTTAGATTTTTCCCTGGGTCAGGTTATCAGCTCCTGCGCCCCAACAAACCCATGCCCCAACAGGGCTCTGCCCCCACCATGTACTATCCTCATCCCCTGAATTGGTTTGCCACAGGATAGTAACACCACTCCTCATGATCTGCATATTATGTTCACCAACCACCCCTGGTTGTGCCCCTTTTCTCCACCATCACCATCTTCCAATTCCTTGGTTTGACTTCTCAGCAGAAGCCATCTTTCCTTACGGTGGTAGAGTGGACACTAACTTTTTAATGACCATTCTCACAATGAATTGTCTTCCTGGAGACATCAGTCCAAGGTCCACAAGGTTCTTCAATCAGGGCCCCATGCTCCCAGCACGTATAATGTATCAGCCCTTTTGTTATCTGGGAATAAATCCCACTTTCATAACCTCTTATTGAACCCACTGTCCAAGTGGACATGTCTATACATGCCACACAGGCGAGGGAGGTGGTGGTCATGGGAGATCTAAACTATCCAGATATCTGCTGGGAGGAGCAGACAGCCAAAACAAGCCGCTCATGGAGGTTCTTACACTGTGTGCAGGACCTCCACCTAACCCAGGTGGTGTCTAGTCCCACCAGGGGTAGCGCCTTGCTTGACCTGGTTTTAGCAACAGGGGATGATCTCGTGAGGAACATGCGAGTTCATGGTAGCCTGGGAGATAGTGACCATCACTTCGTAAAGTTCACTATCCAGCGAAGGGTGGGTAAAGTAACTAGTGGGGCTAAGGTGTTGAACTTCAGAAGGGCCAACTTTAGCAAGCTTAGAAGGCTAGTTAGTGAGGGGATACAACTCAAGAACATAGAGCATATGGGGGTCCAGGAGGGTTGGAGGTATCTCAAGGGAGTGATCCTTGGGGCTCAAAA
>NW_005843414.1:47296-99913 GCF_000455745.1 Alligator sinensis | reverse complement strand
CTGGACAGGTTGGATCAATGGGCAGAGAGAAATAGGATGCAATTTAATAAAGATAAATGTAAGGTACTCCACCTGGGAAGGAGGAACCCCCAGCACACCTATAGGTTGGGGAGTGTCCTTCTCAGGAGCTCGGAGGCAGAGACAGATCTTGGAGTCATAATTGACTCCAAGATGAACATGAGCCTGCAGTGTAACAAGGTCATCAACAAGGCCAATCGCACCTTGTTGTGTATTAGCAGGTGCATGACTAATAGAACAAAGGAGATGATGCTCCCCCTCTATGCGGCGCTGGTCAGGCCACAGTTGGAGTACTGCATCCAGTTTTGGGCGCCACACTTCAAGAGGGATGCGGAGAATCTGGAGAGGGTCCAGAGGAGGGCCACTCGCATGATTAGTGACCTTTGTGATGGACCCTACAGGGGGGAGGTTGAGAGAGCTGAATCTCTTCAGCCTTCACAAGAGACAGCTGAGGGGAGATCTTGTGGCCGCCTATAAATTTATTAGGGGAGGTCAACAGGGAATAGGGGAAGCGCTGTTTACTAAGGTGCCCCAGGGAGTGAGTAGGAATAATGGGTGTTAACTAGTTGAGAATGGATTTAGGTTAGATATTAAAAAGACATTTTTCACAGTAAGGGTGTCCAGGATCTGGAATGGGCTTCCAAGAGAGGTGGTGCTATCACCTAGCTTGGAGGTCTTCAAGAGAAGGCTAGATAGTCATCTGGCTGGGGTCATCTGACCTTGGTCCTCTTTCCTGCCAGGGGCAGGGGGTCGGACATGATGATCCATTGTGGTCCCTTCCGACTCTGCAATCTATGAATTAATGTGCCTGATTTTCTGTGAAGAAAATGTAGGCTCATTAAAGCATTCCTAGGTGCAGGTCTACATGTGTTCCTTTGCTGGAAGCGAATTTATTCCCAACAGGAACAATTTAGTCCAGCGCTGCTCCTGCCCACCTCTGCTGCTTTCCCCCTCGCATCTCTCCTCTGGTTCCTGGTGCTGCTTCCCCTTCATCTCTCCCAGTCCCATGACTGTTTCTCCTCCCATGCATCTCCCCCTGATCCCAGCCCCTCCTTGGTACAGGTGGGGAATGGGAGCCGACTGAGGCATGTGTTGTTCAGGCAGCAGCAGGGCCAAGGGGACAGAGGAGCTCTGTACCCCCTCAGCCCTATTGCTGCTTAAGCAGTTCATGCTTCAGTTGGCTCCTGCATTCCACCGATGCCTGGGGGTAGCCAGGAACTGAGCAGTGTCAGGACCCAGGACAGAGAGCTCCCCCATTATGAGGCTGCTCAGTTCCTAGCTCTTGTCCCTCCCTGATCCCTCCTGTGTCTTTATGCTGCCTAGGCAAATTGTTCCTGATCAGCGTCTGCACATGCACTACTGTGCAGTAGTTAATGTGCCATTAATCTAGCACCTATGTTTCTTAGTACTAGCAAACAGCACAATAGCATAATTTACTGCTCAGTAAATACCATGCATGTGTATATGCTAATGCTTTACTGCACATTAGGTTACTCTAATGCTCAGTAAAGTATCTCATGTAGATGTTCTCAGTTGGTTGTTTTTCCACTACTTGTGGGGAAGAGGCTTTTGAATCCTGTGGTGTTATTCATGGTATTGTGGGGTGCTGTTAGTTACTGACCAAGAGTATCCCCTACCCAGTCTTGGACAGTAGGCAGCTGCAACTGCACAGCTAAATAATGCTCCCCTCCATCCACAAGTATCATTCCGAAATGGGAAGGCTCCAGCCAAAGCCTCCTAGTTCACAAACCTATCACTATCAGATGGCCCCTGATATACACCTGCAGCCAATATATCCTTGAAGGGAACCAGATACCACCTTTCAGAGCCTGGAAACACCCTTCCCTCTACCCCCTTTCCCTCCAAGCCAGAGCTGCAAAGGGCCAAAGAAAATTTCTTTGAGTAGCTGCAAGTAGAATGGGGGTTCCTACAAAGCGGGAATTTGGGGATGGCCGTAGGTAGGTGCCTCTTTCCAAGAACTGAGAAACATCCTGTGGAGCTCATTGCACTTCCCCCCATTCCAGAGGATCAGGGTCTAGCAAGAAGTATCCCACGGGTAAGAAGTTGGATTGGCAACATCTTAAGAGTTTTATGACAAAATGAAAACATAAGAAGAATGGCAGGGGACCAAGGTGGTTACACAAGGACATTCTTAAATGCCTCAAAATGAAAAGGAAAACACAGGTAATAGAAGGAAGGACAAGTTACTAAAGAAACATATCAAGAAATAGCAAGAACTTGAAGGGACAACATCAGAAAAGCAAAGGTGAAAAATGAGTTATCCCTGGCAAAGAAAGGTAAAGGAAACAAAAAGGAGTTCTAGAAGTATGTAGGACAGCAAAGAAAGACCAAAGAAGGTATGAGTCCACTAACTAGAAAAAAATGCAAAGAAGGTACAGCTGTTTAACAGTTATTCTGCCTTTGTCCTCACAAAAAAAGCAGCTGTGGTCAGCTAACAAAAAAAAAAGAAAGACAAAGAAGAAAGTGTGCAAGTCGTAACTAAGTGTTCCAAAGAGCTTTTGATTAATTTAAATACATTTTAGTTGACAGAGCCTAATGAAATTCATCCCAGGTGCTAAAGGAAGCAGCTGAAGGGATCTTTGAGCCCTTGGTCCTTACACAATTAAAGGTTGTTAGTAATGAACTGCACAAGTTAAAAAGTTAGCATTTAATCAAAAATGTATATTTACTAATTAAAATGAAAAATAATATCATGTATCAAGTACATAGTTCTGAAAAAACACCTGAAATTAGGATGGCATTATAGGGCAAAATCCTTTTCGGGTCACCCCCAAACACACTTCTCTGCCATCAGGGGCACTTCTGAATAAGTCTGACCATGACACCACTCGATCTGAAGCTCAGTTTTTGAATGATAGTCTGCCTACCCATGGCCCCCCAGGCCTGTGTGCTATCTATGTACATAGCACTGAATAAGGAACTGTGTTTGGGCCGAGATTAAAGGTGGAAATCCTTTTCAGGTCATCCCGAGTAGAGCCAAGGAGGGTCAGTCCCCCCCTACCCACCACCCCCCATTTCCCACCTAGCCCAGCTCCATAGGGAGCTGGATGAACAGAGTGCACAAACAGGTGTGCTCTGAGCCCAGGCATGCAAATTAGTATGGGAGTTCGTGCAGTAGGGTGAGCTGGAGAGGCACAAGACTCTAGGCAGCAAACCTGAAAAGAAGGGTTGGCACAGCAGTAGCCCAGACTGCTACCTGTGCGATGGTGGTGATGTGCTGCACCCTGAAGATTGCCCCCACCTATAGCTGGAGCTGCCACCTCTGGTACCACTGAGGCCTCCACCCAGATGGAGTTACTGGTTCTCAGCTGCGGGGGCTGCCTGGCACAAATGCAGCTACCTGGGTTCAGGAGCAAAGACACCTCCCCTTGTGGGGTGTGCTCCACATTAGTGTCTCTAGGGGAGACACTAATGTCACTAGTGCCACATAGGGGAGCTCCAGGCTGCAGTGCAGAGGCTGTGCGCCTTCAGGGATAGCAAAGAGGAGATTATTGCCTACTGCCAGGCTTGGAACCTATTTGAATGACTGGGGACATCATTGCATTATTTAATTTCTTGTGTCAGGTTTAAACCATGTTAAATAATTACACTATGATTTTTCTTTTTTGTTTTTTCTTACTGAACATGCAATAGTCTTCTCAGTCAGAAATGTAGGTCAATATGAGGATTTTGGTTAAGCACCTATCGTCCTTTCACTGTGAATGTGTGAAGTTATTTGTTTAGAATTATTTTTCTCCACTTTGTGCCTGTTTTTTATTTATTAAGGTAAAATAAAGCACATTTATTTAAATTACTTTCTAACAGGAAATGCCACATTATAAATTTTCTTTCCTTCATTTTTTCTCATGGAAACACTGATTTTTGGCAAGTTAAGTTATTTATTAATGTATTTTCTCAAATCCAAGATGAGTTTTTCCCCTCATTCAACGTGGGGAAAAACATGTCTCATCTTGGATCTGAGTAGCAGCACTCTGTCTCCAGTGAGGTACAGGATCAGGCAGGGGATGAGGCAGCAACATGCATGAGGATCAGGAAGCAGCACACATGAGGATCAGGTGGAAAATGGGGCAGCATTGTGGGTGGGGATTGGGCAGCAGCATGTGCTCATAATTGGATGGGGGATTAGGAAGCAGCAGATGTTGGGGGATTGCTCAACAGCACACAGGGGATTGGGAAGCAGCAAGGGTCATCAGTTGGTGGACTGGTGCATGTGGGAATCAGGTGGGAGACTGAGTAGCAGCACTCATTGAGATTGTGCAGCAGATGTTGGGGATTGGGCAGTAGCACATGATGGGGATCAGGCAGTAGCATGGGAATCGGGTGGGGGGCAGGTGAATGAGGGGAAAGTGGCAGAGGAGCAAGGAACAGGGGTCAGGCTGCTTGCCTTTTCCTCCTCCATGGTTGAGGATAGATTTAAGACCACCCTCCAATAATTAGATTCTGTACATGGAAAATTACAGCAAATTATAGAATTATAGTATATTATAATTTTCTTTGTATGGAATCTACCTATTTGGGGTGGTCATCCTACATTCAAGGACATCTTGGATTCAGGTAAACATGGTATTAATTACAAAAAGAAATTATCATTATCAGTGTGTGCCCGCCTGGCCTCGAACATTTTGTTTCGTGCCTCTCTGGTTCGGGTGCCTACCGGAATCCGCCCTGCCATTGCAGGTGATCTCTTGAGGAGGTATTTACCCGCGTCACAGTCCACCCCCTTCTCGCCTGCCACGACTTTGAATCCTCTTCAGTGGGGGGGCAGGGGGGGCTCAGTACTGCGTGATCTTCCTCGCTGGCCACTCGTTCCTCTGGCGGTCTTCTGTGAGGCTCCACATCCCCTCTACCTCGCCCTATACCCAACCTGGCGGGTCACTGTTGGTCCTGCGGCCAGTCTTGTGCACCACTGGTGCCTTTCAATCCATAACCGCACCACTCCTCTCTATCTCAACCCCTCCAGACACGGGGTAACAGAAAATACTCTACCGCAAAAGAAAAACGCAAGAAAACCACCACCACCAACACCGTGCGCTCTGAGTGTGCCCAAGGTACAACCCTGTGCTCCTATCTGGCTACTAGGGCCCCTTTCTGTTCACCCAGCCTCTGGCTTGGCCCCTTCAGCCCAGAATATCGTTGCCCTCTCTCTGGATATTCACACTGGTGTGACCCACTCTCTGGGTCTTCACACTGGTGTGGCCCTCTCTTTGGGTCCTCACAATGTTGTGGCCCTCTCTCTGAGGCTCCTCAAAAATGCTACCCCCTGCCCCGGGCCTTCTCAGTAATACCGCCCTCTCTCTGGGGCTTCTCATTAATGCTGCCCTCTCTCTCTGGGCTGTTCAATATAGTTGCTGCCCTTGGGGTGTATCCTCGGGTCCCCTGGGTCCTCCATGGTCACACCTGTTTGAATGTTGTAGGGAGGGCCAATGCCTCCCTCCTCCCTGCAGGGTCTCCTAGGCTCGGGATTCCTCCAGCCTCGATCTTCTGTCCCCGCCTTTTCCCACACCGGGGCTCCTGCCTCGAGCGCAGCTTTACCTTCACTGCCGTCAGCGGCTTCTCCTTTGCTCCGTGAGGCATCGGATCCACCTCTGGGGATCGCCATTTTTTGCTCCACCCCGAGCTTCCGGCCGACCCATCTGGCTGGGAATCCCCTCAGCATCTCTCCTCCTGCCTCTTTGTGGGCCATCCTTTTTATCCCTGCCAGCCGGTAATCGCTGCTATCGTCACCAGCCAGCCACAGCCATATGAAAGCGCGGCTAATGGCTCGCGCGAGTTCTTGCTGGTGTTCCTGTTTTGCCGCCAGTCTTGCTGCAAGTAAGTGTTCTTTTTTTACTTTAGCTTTTTCTGTACTTCCCTCGTTTTCTGGTCCCGGGGTTCCCCCCTTAGGTTTTAGGGTCCCCCCCGTTTGTCTCTCCCTGTGACACAGTGCATACTATTCCATGTAATAATAGAACAAAGAAAATAGATGAGAACAGAAAATCACAGTATTAGCAGCGGTAGTAGTAGTAGGCATCTGTCTCTCTCACAAGACAGTAGAATTATGCTGAATGAGAAATCAGTTTGCTGAAAGTAATATTTGCTTGAAAGATAAAGTGAAACTGGAGTGACCTCTCCATGGTGCAAAAGTCTAGCCAGTGTATATGGAGACATTGAACTGCCCACACACCAATGTCCTTCTCTCAACCTTGCTGGTTTAATCCAAAGGAAAGGCAGGTGCCAATATGTTTGGAACCAGCTTGGCTGCAGGAGCTGCCAGAGCAAAGGAGATCATCCATTTGTCTGTCTATTGGAACTCCACACCTAGATTGGCTCTTGCCCAGGATTAAAGAGTCCAGTCTACTGAGTCATGGAATGAACTTCAGTTCCATAATTTTTTGGTGGCGTTTCCTCCGCTGGGGTAAGACTAGGACCCCCCTCTAAAGTGCTCTTCTTCACAAAGCCATTGGCACCCTAGAGATTGCCAGGTTTTTTAACTGCCACCAAGCACTTGGCGATAACAGTCACAGGTAGTTCCATCTATTGTAAGCTACGGTAGCAGGAGAACCTGACCTGACCTGTATTAACACCAGTACAGTGCTCCTAGTTCCTGAGAGAGAGACAACTTTGGTATGTACTTAACTATCTGGGTGTGCCGTTGCTGATATCCTTATTGTTTCTGAGACATTCGTACAGCAACAAACTGGCTTGGTGCGCTTTTCTTCTTGAGAGCTTTGGAGAACTCTTCTTCAGTGACTGATATATCTTTACATCCTACCTTTTGGGCACATCTACATGAGATGTGTTAATGCACATTAGCCTAATTTAATGCGCGGTGTGGGCACATGTCTACACGTGCGTGCCCTTACTGTGCATTAAAAATGGCAAAATTAGGCTAATCATGACTAAATTTGATACCTGCAAATACAAGTATCAAATTTAGGCGTGTTTAAAGTGTATTAACACACATGTGTATGCAACCTGGCACTAACTTTAGTGCTGGGTCTGCCTAGCCACTAGGGGGCCGCCCTGAGCCCAGCCCCAGGGCTCCTGGCTGAGCAGCTCCCCTGTCCCAGCCTGGGCTGCTCTGTGGCAGGCCCTATCTGCATACTGTAAAAGCGAGAAGCCGTTTTGTCCCTTGGGGCATACACACCAGGACGTTTGAGGACTGCAGGTCCCATGTGCCCCCTGGACAGGACCCAGACTGCCTCTGCCAGCCCTGTCTCCTAGCCGGAACTCCTGCTTGACCACAGGTGAATATTGCAAAGGGCTACAGCCTGCTGCTCCCCCTACCCAGCCCTGACATCTCCCCAGGGCTGCTGGCTAGCTGTCTCTGGCCAGCACCTGCTCCCTGCTACTGCTCACACTAACACTGTCTCCTGTGTTTGCAGGTGCTATGGCACATTTGCCTCTGCTGCGTGGCTCCCAGTCCCTGGCTGTGCCCTTCTGCCGAACATTGCTAGCCGCTGTGTGGGGCCAGCCACACAGGGACAGCTGTGCAGGGGCCAGCGCGGGATGCACACCATGTACTCCCCATCCTCCCCATTGAGGACCGGCCCCGCCTGCATGCACACACCCGAGCTTTCCATCTGGGGCCCCAACTAGAGCCAGGAGGAGGTTGGTCACCTCGTGGCCCTTTGGAGGGATGCAGAGGTAGTTTGCATGGGGCAGGCACAAGAATGCCCACATTTATGAGGCCCTGTCAGGCGGGATGCAGGATTGAGGGCACTCCCAGATGGCACGGCAGTGCTGCATACAGGTCAAGGCCATGAGGGTAGAGTGGGTGGCTGTGACTGACCACAATCATCAGTTTGGTCCTGCCCATAAGACCATGCCCTTCATGCAGCAGCTGACTCAGATTTTAGTACATGTCACTGGCCTGATGACACTGGGTGCAGCCAGATGCCGTCGCTGACAAGGAGGCCCATGCTGAGCAGCCAGCCTCACCAGCCCCAGCCATGTGGTAAGCCTTACACTGGGAGGGCCTCCCTCCCAGTCTCTCCCCCTGCCCGCCCCCCCCTCTGCCCGGCCCACCCTCACTCTCCTGATCCCAGGTTCCCCCCCAACAGTGCCCAGAGAGGCGGGACACAGTTCAGAACTTTATCAAAGAACCCGTGTCCATACAGCTGGGTGGGCATGGGCCCCTCACACACCAAGTAAGGCATCAATCCCGGTGGCAGTGTCCTCACTAATGGGGGGCAGGGGCATATAGCGCTGCCACAGGTAGCCCTCTGGTGTTGGCAAAGGTTGAGGGGCAGCCCTGACTTGCCCCCTCACTGTTATAGGTCAGGGGTCCTGAACCAGAAGTGCAGATGTGCCCAGGGCACCAGGAGGATCAGCAGCAGCAAGGCGTAGTGGCTCGGGCTCCCCTCAGCCTGTACAAACAGCTCACTGTGCACTGCCTGGGGCAAATGCATCAGGGGTATGCTTGGGGCGCAGTGGCAGCCCAGGGGGAGAGGACCCCTGCAGGGAGGGTGGGAACAGAGCCAGTCCCTCGCCCCAGTTGTCCGGGAGCCCCATGCACCCTGAGCCCAGGTGCCATGGGCAGGGCAGCAGCACAGCAGCACAGTTGGCCTGCGGTGGAGGGGGAGCAGGGTCTGAAGCTGCAGCAGCAGGTGGTGCCAGCAGCCTGGCCTGTTCTGCCCTGGGAAGGGGATGGGGAAGGCAGAGTGCCTGTGGCCAGCACGCAGTGGCCGCCAGCCCCAGGGCAGCCCGTGAGGACAGGGGGTCTCAGGTAATGTCTGTCTGGGCCTGGGCTTGCTTGGCCGGCTTACCATAGTCCTTGGGTACCTGTGAATGGCCGACCTCCAATCTGAGGCCAGGCAGTCCATGACCCCTGGTGCAAAGCATCTTATCTCTGAAATGTTGCAGACTCTCACAAAAGGCTTCTTCAGGGCCAACATCTGGGCGTGGGGAGGGAGCTCACCAGCCCCAGTGGGGATGCAGGCTCCAGGTCACCTCCACCCAACTCTGGACCCTTCTGCATGTGCCAGATATTCTAGCAGCAGGCATGCACTCAGACCTACCTGCTCCAGTGGTTGGTGCTGCTGGCTGACAGGCAGGAGGTGTGGCTGCTGGCCTGGTGGATGGAGGACATTGCCCAGGAGATGTTCCAGGCTGAGCTCCTGGCCATGGAGCAGGAGTGTCTGTAGCTTCTTGCAGGAGCAGATTGCCATAGACCGCCAGACAGTGAAGGTCATGGATGACAACCATTGGGTTCTGGAGGGTGGTAGAGGGGCACTGTGTATTAGGAAGGGAGGGGCGAAGGAACTTTCTTGAGCAGGGAGGAATGGAGGTGGGGGTTGTAAGTGGAATAAACCTTTTTTTGTTTCACCCATGTACATGTCCTGAGAATGGTGCTGGAGGTGGATGGGGGTAGGAGATGTGTGGGCGGTGGGGTAGGCAGGCTGGAGCAGGGAGTGCAGGATGAGGGGGCAAATCAGGGCTTCCCACAGCCCATTCCCTGGCCTCCACTGGCGGGGGCACAGCTGTCCTGGGGCCTGGGCAGGGGGGTGCCTGTTGGTGCCAGCAGGGCCAGTACGGTGGCCAGCAGGAGCATGGGGTGCTGGGTATCACTGTCAGGAGCAGGGCTAGAGGAGTAGGGTGCTGGTCAGGGGCAGGGGTTGGAGCAGCCCTGCCATAGGGAGGCAAGGAGGGAGGTGGTACGTGCTGTCCCTGTGCTGGGCATGCAGCTCCTGGACAGGGAGGAGGCTGGCCAGGGGTCAGAGCTTCCAAGATGGCTGCCAAGTGCTGGCGGCTATGTGACCCAGAGGCTAGAGCTCCTGGTAGCCACAAGAGCACGTGGCCGTATTGGAGGGACTTGAGCCAACTTTAGTCCCAAGTCCTGCATGTGTAGACACCTGCCAAAAATTGCTTAATGCGCATTAAATTTAGTCGTACTTCTTTGCACATGTAGACAAACCCTTTTTAATTCTAAAATTCCATCATAATAATGCCAGCTTTCAGTCTCACCAAGTTTGTAGAAACGGACAAAATGATTGCCAGTATTGCACATTAGCCCAACTACCTTGTACTGGCAACAAGCAAACTTTTGTTTTAGCAAACTGATAAATTTTCAAATGTCTGATGTTCTCTGTTGAATTCATATCTTTCATAGATTTCATAGATATTAGGGCTGGAAGGGACCTCGGAAGATCATCAAGTCTATCCCTTTGCCCCACGGGCAAAGTTCCTTCTGGGAAAGCAATGGCCTGACATACCAGTCAGTACATGACAGCAAGCATCTCTGCCAGAAAATGTAAAGCTCCCTTTCTTTCACTGTGCTGAAAATATGAATACCTGTTGCATTGCTCCTCAGCCCATGCTACATGATAGCTCAGAAAGCACAACATTCCATCTACTTAAATGCAAGAGACCTAAATACAGAATACAAGAAATGGATTTTGGGGGCAAGGGAATAAGGTACTGGATTTTGGGGGGAAGGGAATAAGGTTCTGAAAAGCCAGCAATTGGCATTTGAGAGAGCATGGCTTGGTAATTCGATACAGAGCTAGATATGCATATGTTTTTATTTCAACTTAATGTAATCACACCTTCAACAAAACTCTCACACTACCAACTTACTGAATGTCATGTACAGAAATCTCTGGTGGAAAAAGCTGAGGATCAAATGCAATTTGAAAAGTCTTCTTCAGGAGAGTCCCCCAGTGATGGAGAGGTACAGTTTAAGGTGGCCTAAAAAGGATTTTGTTTGGAAATCCGACCCCAGTCTCAGCCCCTTATTTGGTTACATAACACAAACCTGGGGAGCTCTCAGTTAGCTGGCTGGCATGTGAAAATCAAGCTTTGGGTGAGGCACCATCCTTCTTAGATTTATTCAGGAGATCCCCTGGTCAGGGAGGTGTGTGGATTGGGGTGACCCAAAGTGGGTTTTCCCATAATCCCAAACAAAAATAAGACCCTTATTTGGTGTAATGTATTTAGCACACAGGTATTAAGGGGTGGGTGACAATGGTGGCAGGCTGGCACTCAAAAATTGAGCATTGGGTTAAGCTACCCAAGCTTCTTGCAGAGAGTCTCTGGGTGGTGAAGAGGAGTGTTTTGGAATGATCCAAAAAGTATTTTGCCCCATAATCCCAGCCCAAGGTCAGCTGTTTATTCACAGGAACGTACAAAGCACACAAGTCATGGGAAGCTGGCAGCTGGCAGGCTGGCACGCAAAAACTGAGCTTTGAGACAGGCAGTGCTGCCCAGATCTCTTCAGGAGAGTCCCCTAGTGGCAGAGACATGATTTGGGGTGATCCAAAAAGGATTTTAACCCATAACCCCAGCCCCAAATAATCTCATTCAGTGCCAAGTAAATAGTACACAGCTCCCCGCTCGGGGGGGGGGGGGAGCATTAGTTCAGAGGCTAACATGCAAAAACAAGCTTCAGGTTAGGCAGGAGCCACCCAGAATTCTTCAAGAGAGTCTCTAGGTGGCAGTGATATGTGTTTTAGGGTGACCTGAAGAGGATTTTTATCTGATAATTCTAGCCCAAATTCAGCTCCATATTCGGGGCTAGGTACAGAGCACATAGACCCAAGGGCCTGTCAGTTCTCAGGTTGGCACTCACAAACCAAGCATCAGGTGGGGCAAGATTCTGCCCATGCTTCTTCAGGAGAGTCCCCAAATTCCAGATGTGTGTTTTGGGGTGACCTGAAAAGGATTTCCACCCATAATCCTAGCCCAAATCCAGCTCTGTATTCAGGCGGGGGGGGGGGGAGGAAGAGGCATGAGTTAGCAGGCTGGCGTTTACAAACTGAGCTTTGGGTTGGGCAGGACTTTTCATGGTCTTCTTTGGGAGAGTCCCCCAATGGTAGAGATGTGTGTTTTGGGGTGACCTGAAAAGGATTTCCACATGTAATCCAAGCCCATACCCAGCTACTTATTCAGGTCTGGGGGCCTGTGAGTTGGCAACCTGGCATGCAGAAACCAAGCTTCAGGTTGGACAGAACTCTGTCCAGGCTTCTTTTGGAGAGTCCCCTGATGGGAACGTGTGTTTTGGGGTGACCCAAAAAGTATTTTGCCCCATCTTCCTAATCTCAGGGGTTTTTTCAGGGTTATGTACTTGATACACTAAATTATTTCACATTTTTATTAGTAAACTAGCGAATTGCCCATCAGGAATGACGGATTAATTTCCAATTACAAAAACACATAGATTTTACTTTGTATATTTATTAAATACATTAAATATTTATAAAACTTAAAATGGGCTGAACATTTGATGATAGCAATCCCTTCCTGCACTTGCTCTCATCCAGTGGGCTGGACGCAGACTTGCTCATTCTGCTGCCTGGCCACCGCCTGCATGCCTCTTTGCTGGACAAGGGCAAGGGCAGGCGAGCTCCGTGCCACGCAACAGCTGCCCATGCCCCTGGGCACCTACTTCCCTGCTCACGGCTTGGGGTGGGACCGCCACTGCTCATCCACTGCCTCGTATCTCTGTCTGGCTCCTGCTTTTCCTCAGCTGACCCCTTCCTCTGCCCTCCCCGCTGTGCCAGGCTCCTGGCGCCCTCCTGGGAGGAGCTCAGTAGAAACAGCCCTGGCCCCTGAGTTTTTTCCCAGTTCTGGAAGTTGGGATCATCCTGACATGGTCACTAAACAAATGCTAAGGTTTAGCAAAGAAATTTATCTGAAGACACAAATATTCTATCTCTTACTGTTTTCAAGCTATTCACATTTAAAGAGCGTTACAAACAGACTGACACACAGACAGGTGGACTAAGCCCTTTATATACATACACACTTAATGACATTCTGACTCTTTAGCTTGTGTAAGTCATTACTGAAAACCTTTAATTGTGTAAGGATTATCTTGGACGAAGAAACTAGGAATAAGCAACCAACTTCAGCCTCATAGGAACTGGGGTTTGGGTATTTGGGGCAGGTCACCTGATATGCAGGCAAAGTCCAAGGGCCAACACAAGGCCTCCCCCACAATGCTCTGCTCAGCTCTGCTCCAGCTGTGCCACCAAGGGGTGCAGGGACAGGTGTGTGTTCTGTCAAAAGGTGGTCACCCTAGGAGAGAGCTGTCACATGTCCATTATCTTAGACCCCCCCTCCCCCCCAGCAAAAATAGACATTGGTGCCTGTGCAAGCTTCATCAAGATACTACCAGAAGCTCACTTCATAGATTTCATAGTTTTCATAGACATTAGGGCTGGAAGGGACCTTGGGAGATCATCGAGTCCAGCCCCCTGCCCCAAGGAAATCAACTGGGGTCAAAGGATCCCAGCAAGATAAACATCCAAATGTCTCTTAAAGGAGTCCAGAGTAAGTGCTTGCACCACCTCTGGTGGCAGTCTGTTCCAGGCCTTGGGGGCTAGACAGTAAAGAAGACACAGTGCTTGGCCAAGAGCTATGTCTGTGAGAGGGTTAACGTAGTCAAGTGACAGCCATCTTGGCAGCTGCATGGCAGTCACAGTGTTTCCAGGGATGCTGCTTCAGCGCTGAAAAAACTTCCCTGCTTAATACATGTACATCCATTTGGAGAGACCTATTTTAAGGGGAAAAGTATGAGTTGCATAGGAGAAAATATGGTAATTTGGAGGGGCATTGACATCTTTCTGTATATCAAAAACAATGTATGAAATTTCTTTAAAAGAAATACGCATATATAATGGAAATCTCATTACATTAAGGGAATTTTTCAACTTAAACTGCTTTAAAGGAATTGTCATGTGCCAGCTGGCTGCAAGTTTATATTTTTAGAGTTTTAAAAACAACCTTCTGTCATAAATGAGTTATTAATTGTGAATGTGTAAGAGTGATATTGTGTAGTTGTGATGGTCCATTCTTCATCAGGTCTGTCTTGCATTCAAAAGCTTGTCTAACTATCCCAACTACACAGTTGTTCTAATAAAAGATACCACTCTAAGAATTCTTGCCTCTCACATTATTAGTGTCATGTTTTGGGTTGCAACTGTGAATATTTTTGTTTTAGTATGGGAGATTAAATACAGATCAAATACAACCTCAAGTCAGACCATGAAAAGTTAAGTTTTTCATACAAATGGGAACATACACTTATTTCATATTTGGGGTGAAATTCAGATCCTGAGGGACCCGATTCTGTAGGTGTTTTAAGACCATGGCTAACACTGATACTAAACACTGATAGCATTGAGTTCAGTATGCATGTTCGTATTTATTCAAAAACACAGATTGTGGTGGTCATCTTTTATATAATATCCTCTTGTTTAGCGTACTTGCCCAGGGAATGGAAGAGCCAGGTTGTAGGTCATATGCAGCCTGAGAGTATTCAAATACATATTGTCAAATTCCCTGGAGAATGCCACACCACACAAGAGACAAAGCATGACTGAGGGCTTTAAAACTCTGCTGCTGTGTAAAAAGGAATACAAAAGTAATGACTCTTGCCAGAAGGAGAGCAAGCAAAAGAGAGCCTGACTTAAGAAATAATATTTGCAAGTGCAAATGGGTATAAATTGGTTATGGATACATTTAGAAAAAAAACTAGAAGGAGGTTTCCAGCCATCGGAGAACTGACAATATAGAATAACTTTCAGAATGAGAAATGAAATTGCTTTGAGACAGAGCTTGTTAAGTTTATGGAAGGGATAGTATGATAGGACAGGGGTATTCTTAAAGTAGTTATTAAACATGTGACATTAAACTTTAAGTATTTGTATTCCCATGATGGAATTGAAAGAAGAATTCATGTTGGCTGCTTGCAGACGTTAAAAGAAACCAAACAAACCGCACTTTACCAGAAGAAACAGTGCGTTAGTTCAACCTGGCTCTGCAGCATCTGTATAGATCAGGTGCTTCAGCAGGGCTTTTTGACACTTCTGTCTAAAGCTGATATAATCACCTATTAGATAAAAGTGCCAAAAAAGCCCCACTTAAGCACCCAGTCTATACAGATGTCAGGTGAGCCAGCTCCAACTAACACGCTGCCTCTTCTGGTCATGCACTAGGTTCAGTGTGGCAGTGTGTAGATTTTAAAGTAAAGTGCCGCTTTTGGGTTTTTTTAACGTCTGCAAGCAGCCAGTATGACTTGATTGCATATGGGACAGCTGTCAGGTGGCATTTTATCTAATATCTTTTAAATGCAAAATGAATAAACAGACCCTAGAAGAAAGTCCAGAATTCCCTACCTTTTGGGGGAACACTTTCATCACTGGATTACAGATTCACAGTCCCACTTGCCTTCAGTTACTGTGGCCACATGACACTTGCATTTCTTTCTGGTGTATTAACAGCAGGGTTTGAGAAGGCCTTGAATCCAGCTTGATCCATAGCTTGGTGTTTAGGGGACTGTTCTAGGATGTAGCAGATGTAGATTTTAGGACTGTCTTAAATGAAGGTTTCCCACTTCCTAGGCAATTGCTATAGATGACTTATATAAAAAGGGAGTCCTCTACCATCACCACCTCTTACCTTTCAATCTGTGTTTTAAAAAACAACAGTAACCCTGTTGCCTGCACACAAAACAACCAAGGCTGGGCACAGTTTGGGCTATGAATTCCAGTTTCAGAAAGGCACCCAACTCAAAGAAAAATTGTGAATTTGAATATACTGCTCTCTTCAAGGTTTCCTATTGGGTTTTTTGGCATTACCTGCTAAGCAGGCTGACAGTTGTAAATCACAGTCCTGGGAACTAACTCTGCCCATTTAAAGTAGTGGGGAGCCTAGGCAATCAAATTAGGCCTGTGAATTCCTGCCTCACAGCTAGACATTAAGTTTTAAGTGCAGGAAGGCTCAATATTGCCACACTTAAGTCCCCATAAGGCATGGTCATAGTATTCAAGTTAAATTTGTGAAGTGAACCCTTTGATTCCAGATTTTGGAAGCCTAGAGCCACAGTGGAATTACAGAATATGAAATGTAGGTTTTGCCTAGCCAAAAAGGAAATAAAAAATTGCCTCTCATTTTTGTCCATTCATTTCTGTGTACGCAGGAGGGACACTTGAATTTGTTGCATGACACATTTTAAGATTACTAGCTAATGCTCTTATATTTATTATTATATTATATTTAAAATAAAGTACATAGCTGCAGCAGTGATCCCTCACGGTCGAAGATGGTCAAGTAAAGGGTTTTGAATGAGTCCATTGATAGCTAAGAAGGCCAGTCCTAGAGCCTCAAATTCTCTGGCAGATTCCACAGATGGTGGTTAAAGAGAGGGTTGGATCAGATTTCTGAGTCTTGTTTCCTTTCCTTCCATTTCTGCATTTTTCTTCCTCCAGGATGAGATATTTTTTCTGATGTTTTTTCTCAAAGCAAGATGTACCTTCTCTCACAAGTTGTCTCCATGTAGCCCTGTCCCAGGCTAGATTTTCCCAATTTGCTATGTCAGGCTAGTTTTTCCTCAGTAAAGTACACAATATATATCACAGTATTCCTATTAGAACTATGCTTTTTGCATTTTTGAGCAGTTAAAATAACATTTGTGTTGTGTTGTTCCCAGGAACTAAGATTTTAAATATAACTTTAATGTATATTTACTATGTCATGGGGCTTAATATTCCACAGTATCCCATTGGGATATGACAAAATTGAGTAGTTAGTAGCTTATCTTGTGTGGGGAATTTACCCCTCAACCTCAGAAAATATGTTCTTTCTAGGGCTATCAAAGGCCACAACATAGACAAAGTAAAGAAAACAGATTAACTACTGGAAGCCAGCATCAGGCCTTACTCCAACACACCTCTGATATCCGTAAGCCAGTTTAGCAGCCTCAGGCAAATCACTCACTGAAATTCTAGAGCAGATGTTGATAATGACTAAGTACAGACAGTCAAAAAGCCCAAGGCTGAGTTGATTCAGTCTTTGCAGGTTAGTCTAAGCTGCAAAGATTGAACCAATAAGCAAATGAAGAAACATTCACTTTTGATTCAGGAAATTAGCCACATGCCTGCAGTGGCTCAAACCAGAAGTCTATGGGTGCTATAGCATGGTTTTTTGGCATGTATCCAGCATGGGCTGTGTTCACTTCCTCTTCCTGCTGCCCCCAAGGTCTCTGGGACTTGCCGTTCAGATTCATAGCAGCAGGACTCTGCAGGGTTGCTCATCACTTCCTCCTTCTGCTTCCAAGTGCCTCTGGGTTTGTAGTCCACAGTCGCAGCCAGCACTAAGCAAGCAGAACAGGGCAACCTCCCTTCCCGGTCTCAGACCCCAGCAGGGGTTTTTGCGTGTGGGGGAAGGGCAGTGAGCCCTCACTGTTCCAGCTAGGGAGCAGAGGGCTGGGGCCAGCCCTACTGTCTGAAGCAGACAGCACAGCCCAGTTCAGGGGTGCAGAATGCTGGGGAACTCTGATTTAACTTGAACAGGGAAGGAGTCTGGGACAGAAGTTTCATAAACTGGTTTGACCTCAATCAGTTAAGTCTGATATTACATTCAACCAGGTTTATCTTAAACCAGTTTCTGCCATTTTGAAACTGGTTTATGTGCACTGAATTTCTAATTCTGTTACAGGTTTAAACTAGTTTCTGATCACTTAAATGGGTTTATGTGTAACTTCTGTACCTAGCCAGTGTGACCTGCTTTCTGTTAAGGATATTCACAGTCACAGATATGGACGCAGTGCTTTTCCTCAGCTACACTTCTCTCCAGGAAATGTGCTGCTCCATCTGAACTGCACTTCTTTCTTTTTTTAAGGCACTGCCTGCGGGCCTGACAGGTCAACCAGGTGTGACAAAACAGAGTAGTGTTTTTAAGTGTTGGTATTATGTAAGAATAAGCTCTGGTGGTGTGT
Organism: Alligator sinensis; assembly: GCF_000455745.1. NCBI lineage: Eukaryota > Metazoa > Chordata > Crocodylia > Alligatoridae > Alligator > Alligator sinensis. The sequence goes on along the minus strand of NW_005843414.1, from coordinate 82,176 downwards.
TTTATCTAATGATTGAATGACATCTAACATCTTAATTAACTTTAAAATCCTATGGAAAAAGTATAGCTTATTATTTAAAATATTGGAACAAGACTGCACCAGACTGTTTAAAAATATCTACTTTTTTTTTTATTTATTTATTCTTTTATTAAAAAGAGAAAATATTTTTAAGATTGCTTCCAGTTTGTGATGTAATTGTGTAAGTGCTTAAAATGAATTGTTCTGGTCAAAAAGATGTTTCCCAGCTGTTCTGAGTTCCACTGTTTCATCATTATCGTAAGTTTAATATCCTGAATAAAGCCCTAAATTAATTACACTATAAAACAAGTTAAAAAGTGATAGTATTCAATCAACTAAAACAATTAAGAGTAGAATTAATTACTTTCAGAAAGTATGTAGTATGTACACTTAATATTGATGGTAACTACATTTATATTATTTTATAACTGCCTTTAGATTTTAAAAAATTAAGTGACAGTGTACACAAATATAATGAGGATGGAGCAGAGCTCCAGACCCAGTCAGCTTCGACTGGGGAGTCAGGACAAGTCATCCCCTGAACAGCAAGCCCAGAGCTGCACCATGGTCCTAGCTGGGCGGAGTGATGCAGTCAGGGCAGCCAACCCCCTGAAGCCACAGACAACAGACAACCCCCTGAAGCCACAGACAGTAGGCCCCGCCTGCTCCAACCCTTAAAAGCCAGGCCCAACCTGCAATATCTTTGTAAAAGTTCCTGATTCTGGCCCTCTATGCTTTCTTGCTGGTTTTCTGGTTTGAACTCCTGGATCTGACTCCAGCTTCTGATTCTTGTAGGACCTTTGGCATCCCCTGATTCTGGTTTTCTGCTCTTGATTCTGTAGAGGTGCATCGATATATTGGTTCATATTGTATTGGCACCAATAAAAGGAAAATTTACGTTATCAGCAATTGGCTTTTTTTGGTTGGTGTGGCTGATAATGTCACCAATAAATGCCACATGCATGCGCACAGCTGCAGCATGCATGCGGCCAGGAATGCAGCCCAGCAGCTTGGATAGCAGCGTCCAGCTGGTAAGTCTGGGGGAGGGGGAAGGAAAGTGGGGAGGGAAGGGGCATGGGGGTGCAGATCATAGATTCATAGATTGTAAGGCTGGAAGGGACCTCAGAAGATCATCGGGTCCAGCCCCCTGCACCAAGCAGGAAAGACAACTGGAGTCAAGTGACCCTAGAAAGGTGACCGTCTAGTCTCTTCTTGAATATTTCCAGGGTAGGTGATTGCACCACCTCTGGAGGGAGCTTATTCCACAGTCTGGACACCCTAGTTGTGAAGTAGTTTTTCCTAATGTACAGCCTGAAATGGTCTTCCAGGAGTTTGTGATCATTACACCTAGTTTTCCCCAAGGGTGCCCTGGTGAACAGTTGTTCACCGAGCCCTTGATGTACGCTTCTGATGTAGTGATAAGCTGCTACCAAGACCCATCTCAGCCTTCTTTTTTTTCAGGTTGAAGAGTCCTACATCCCTCAGTCTTTTCTCATATGGCTTGCCGCCTAAGACTCTGATCTCTTTTCCCTTCTCTGGACTCTCTCAAGCTTTACCACGTCCTTGTTAAAGTGTGGCGCCTGGAACTCGATGCAGTACTCCAGCTGCAGTCTCACCAATGCCGAGTAGAGTGGGAAAATCACTTCTTTGGTTTTGCTGGAGATGCATCAATTGATGAATGCCAGGGTATTGTTAGCCCTGCTGGCTACAGCATCACACTGCCGGCTCATATTCATACTGTGGTCTATTATTACCCTCAGGTCCCTTTCATTCATAGTGCTGGTCAGGTTGGCATTGCCAAGCCTGTAGGTGTGCAGGGTTTGTCCCCAGGTTTGTCCCCAGGGTTCGTCCCCAGGTGGTGCACTTTACATTTGTCAACATTGAACTTCATCTGGTTCCGGTCCGCCCAACTTGCAAGCCTTTTTAGGTCCACCTGTATGTGCAGCCTATCTTCAAATGTGACCATGCTTCCCCATAACTTGGTGTCATCCATGAACTTGGACAGTGAGCTCTTCACCCCCACATCCAAATCATTGATGAAGATGTTGAATAGCACTGGACCAACCACCAACTCCTGAGGGACACCACTGGCCACTTCCCGCCAAGATGACACAGATCCGTTCTTAGAACTCTCTGGGTCCTACCCCACAGCCAGCTTCCTACGCGCCTGGCTGTCTCCCAGTTAAGCCCACAGTCTTCCAATTTTCTCGCAGGAACAGTGTGGGATACCAGCTTGAAAGCTTTTTGGAAGTTGAGGTATATAATGTCAACCTCCTTTCTCTTATCCAGGTGGCAAGTCACCTGATCGTAAAAGGAGATGAGGTTGGTAAGACAAGACCTGCCCACAACGAAGCCATGCTGGTTGTTGTTCAGAATCCTACCTTCTGCAAGCCTATCACACATAGACTCCTTAATGAATTTTTCCAGGATTTTCCCTGGGATAGAAGTTAAGCTAATTGGCCTATAGTTACCTGGGTCTTCTCTCCTCTGTTTCTTGAAGATGGGCACCACATTGGCCCTCTTCCAGTCCATGGGGACCTCCCTGGAGCGCCACACGTTTTGGAAGAGATTCGCCAGGGGTTCTGCAGTTACTTTGGCCCTCTCCCTCAGCACTCTAGAATGAAGTTCATCCAGACCTGCTGACTTATGTAGGTCCAATTTCTTTAATTGATCACACACCAATTCTATGGCAATTTGAGTAGGAAGGCGGCCATTTGAACCCTGCTCATTCTGTACCCTATCTGGTATGATTTTCCCTGTGGCCCGGTGAAAGACCAAAGCAAAGTAGTCATTCAGGAGTTCAATTTTCTCCTGAGTGCCGGTGACTAGCTGTCCTGAGTTGTTGAGCAATGGTCCCACACTCCCATTCATTTTCCTCCTGTTCCCTACATACCTAAAGAAGGATTTCTTGTTGTCCTTGATATCTGTTGCTAATTTTAGTTCAGTTGCCACCTCAGCTTTTCTAATCTGATCCCTACAAGTGCAAGCCATTGCTATATAGTCCTTCTTGGGGGCTGTCCCTAGCTTCCATTGACTTTACGTCTCTTTCTTCTTTCTTAAGAGGACCATGATTTCCCTGTTTAGCCAAGAGGGCTTCCCAACCCTTGTGCTACATTTCCTCTTCATGGGAATGGACTTTCTTTGTGCTTCAAGTATCGTGTCCTTTAGGAATGACCACTCTTCATGCACTCCTTTCATCTTCAGTCCCTGGTCCCATAACACATTCCTTACTAGTGACCTGAGCTTGTTGAAATTTGCATTTTTTAAGTCCAAAACTTCAAGCCTGCTATCTGATTTGTCTGCCTTGCGATGGACCATGAACATAACGGTTTCATGGTCACTATCACCCAGGCTGCCCTCTTATGTTTAAGTTGGTCACCAGGTCATCTACTTTGGCCAGGACCAAGTCTGGAAGAGCATTACCTCTGGTTTACCCATGCACCTCCTGAGTCAGAAAAAGCTCTTTGATGCAGGTCAGGAAGGAATGCAGCTGATCCGACATGGCCAAGTGATCTTCCCAAGAGATGTCTTGAAGTCGCCCATGATGACCATGTCCTATCTCCGGGCAGCCTCTGTTAGTTCTCAAGTGAACTCTAGATCGAGTTCCTCGCCCTGGTTTGGTGGTCTGTAGTATACACCTACAGTAAGATCTCTCTTGCCATGCCGTCCCCTCCCCCCCCGCAACTTGACCAAGAGGGTTTCAAGCTGTTCTTCTTTGGAACCAATGTTGGCCTTCAAGGAGGTGTACTGCTCCTTCACATAGAGAGCTACACCTCCACCTTTTTTCCTTACTCGGTCCCTTCTATGCAGGGCATAGCCTTTTATGGCTATGCTCCAAATGTGTGAGGAGTCCCACCAGGTCTCTGTAATCCCTACTAGGTCATACTAGATCATAATGGCCACTGGAAAGCAGGAGAGCTAGTTCCTCCTGCTTGTTCCCCATGCTCCTGGCATTACAGTACAGGCACCTGAGTCCTCCTACTAAGGCCCTCGACTTCCTGTCACATTGAAGGAGAACTATTCCCTCAGTTTCCACAAGAGTGGCCCTCCTGGTGCTTCTAGCTACGGAGCTTCCTTGTATGTCCCTGGGCATGCTCCAGTCAGTGTTTCCCCACCCCCCAGCAATCTTAGTTTAAAGCCCTATCAAGAAGATCAGCCATCCTGGCCGAGAACAGGGACTTAGCTCTCCATGTGAGGTGGATGCCATCTCTTCCCAGGTGTCCTCTCTCCCTGAAGTGCACATTGTGGTCAAGGAAACCGAAGCCCTCTCAGTGGCACCATCATTGGAGACATCAGTTTACTTCCTCGATGCATCCTTCCCTCCTAGGACTGTGGCCTGCAACAGGGAGCACAGACTACATGAGGAAAAGAGGAAAAGACTACCTGAGACCCCGACCCCTTGAGCCCAACCCCCAGAGCCCTGTAGTCACTTATGACCCAGTCTGGATTACTTCTGCCCATGTCATTTGTTCCCACATGAATGAGAACAAATAGTAGTTGGGGTAGTAGTTGGTGGGCTGGACAAGCCTGGGGATCCTCTCCACAACTTATCGGATGCGGGCCCCAGGGAGGCAGCAGACCTCGTGGGCTAGGGAATGCAAACGGCAGATGGGTCCCTCAGTGTCCCAAAGGATGGAGTCCCCAACCACCACCACCTTGCACCTCCCCCTGGGGGTGGCAGCATGGTTCTTACCTTTGTTCTTCTCCAGTGTCATCATCAGAGCAGCTTCATGCGTGGGGAGGGGAGTGTACCTGTTGTTCAGGGCCAGGGGAGAAGCAGCCATGGCCCTGCGTTTCCTGGAGTGTGTAGTGACTGTCTTCCAGGTAGCTCCAGGTGGGTCTTTGTGGAGAGCTTCCTTACTGGCCACCATCTCTGTTCATCTCTTCTTCCTTCTTCTGGAGAAGGCCCTGGCAGTAGCCATCGATGAAGTCTTTGTGGGCCCTGATGGTGCATAGCTGATGTACCTTCTCCTTAAGCTCCCTCATCCGGCCCTCCAGAGACTCCACTAGGGAGCACACCCCACAAGTGGAGGTGCCCCTATGCCCAGCTGCCAGCAGCCATACCAGGTAGCCCCCCCAGGGGCTCCATCTGGGTGGGGGGTAGGGCCATGGGCTCTGTCTGGGTGGGGATCTCAGTGGTGCCAGGATGCCTGTGGCCACAGTGAATCCCCACCATGGTTGAGAGCTAGTTTACACCCCTACCTGGTCCAAACAGCTCCTCTTTGGGCCTCTGGCCTCAGGCTCCTCACCTGGATGGCCCTCTGGTCGCCTCTGTGTGCTCTCCGCTCAAACTCCCATGCAAACTGCTGCACCCAAGTAGAGCCATGCCTGTTGGCATGTTCTGTTCACACAGCTCTGGTTGCAGGGTTCCCTGGAGGGCTCAGCTATGTAGGGACCCGGGAGGGGAGGCATGTTCCTCTCCCGGGCTCCACTCAGCCAGCGTGCCATGCCCAGCGTGGCCCCACACACATGCACACACCCACACACACTCTCTCACGGAGCACCCTCTGAGCACCCCGGCCTGTGCTCGCACACTCTCATCTGGTCCTCATACACATACCTCCTGGAGCCACACTGAGCGGGTCTGTGGAGTCTGGGTCCGGGTCTTTGGCTCCCAGGGGCACAATGGGCATTAACCCATGTGTCTCTGGGAGCAGGCCCAACTGAAAGTAACTTACAGTAACTTACATTGAGGTATCCATGGTGAGGGAGAGAGTGCAGGATGGAGCCATGGGCAGCTCAGTCATGGAGGCGAGGAAGTGGGGTGGCTCCCACTGCTGCGTGCACCCTTGAGAAAAGCATGGGGGGCATGTGCGTAGGGCATGGGTGGGCTGCCTGCTTCGCACTCGGACCCAGGGCTGCGCTCAGGGCAGGCACAGGGAAGAGAGGCTATGGGGGGGCTACAGAGAATTTTAGAGTGTCTGTAGCCCCCCCCATAGGCCTCCCTCCTAGCGCCACTACCAGCCTGCCTGAGCACAGCCCCAGCCTGGTCCCCCTGCTGGGAAGAAACTGGCACAGCCCCTGGCCCTGAGCCCACAGCAGGCGGTCTGCCGGAGCCTCGTGCACAAATTTGGAGGGCATATGCCCCCCCGCCTCCCTTGAGGTACACACAGTGGTGGGAGCCTCCTCCCCTCCGCCCCAGCTAGGCAGTGCCTGCCCCTACCCCAGCCCTTCTCACTGCGGGAGCCTCGATATGCTCCCCCTCACCCCTTCCCTCCCCCATATCCCTTCCCCCAACAAACTTACTAGCTGGACACTTCTCCAAGCTGCTGGGCTGCATATCGGCAATCGGATCAGTATCAGCCGATATGGTTGGTTAATAATCGGTCATCAGTATCAGCCCTAAAATCTTTTATCAGTGCACCCCTATGATTCTGGTTCAACCTCTGGGTCTAGCTTTTGGTCTCTGATCCTGGTTAACCCTCAGCTTACCCTGTCTCTGGCTCCAGCTTTTGACCCCAGCCTATCTTGACTTCAGCTATAGCTCCCAGTTCCAGTTCTAGCAATGGATCCTTCCATCTCCCCCCAGTTCCTGGGAAACTAACTTGGACTGCACCTGTGCTTCGGTGCCTAACCACTAGGCCAGACCACTCATGCCCCAGTCCCTAACAAAATAAAACTCTTTTGTAGCTATTTTTATCGTTATTTACATCTAAATATTAGTCTCCCTCCAATTCTTAGCCAAAATTCAGAGCCAGCTGCTTTAGCCAGAGCTTTAAATGGCCAATATTCATGCACGTGAAAGTTGTAAATGCACAAATGTAGACTCAGTTTAAGAAGGGTAGAAAAACCAAGGATATTAGTGAATTATAGAAAGTCATGGCTGAAAGAGTCATGCAATTATAGAATTGGAAGTGACTTTAGGGGTCATCTGGTCCACCCCCCTGTACAAAATGTGATGTTTCTATTCTATCCCAGACCAATGTGTACCCAGCCTGTTTGTGAACACCTCCAATGCAGGAGAATCTACAGCTTCCTTGGGGAGTCCCCTGGCATGGCCATATTAATTATGAATGGATTCTAACATTTGGACGCAGGAGAAGGAAGTGTAAGGGCTGCATTTTTAGCAATTTTTTCCATTATTTGAAGAAATGAATTGAAACCAGGCTCTAGTTTTCTTTCCTTCTCTACTCAAAACATGATGGCCAGCAGAGTTGATTAAGTATGATGAACAGAATATGTGGGTCCTTCCAAAAAAGTGTGGTGTAGTATTCATCTCTGGATCAAGCTGGAAGGAATTTGACTTTTAAAGTAACAGTGCCTCCCTGGCCTTTTCCTGGGTCAGAACAAATTCTATGCTGCCACTATTCTTCAGCAATTTCTAGAACATTATTTTTTAAATTTTTGGTTAAGTTATTAAACTGGATAATACAAGAAATAGGGTATTTATTGGGAAATTATTCTTACTCAAAATAGTATTTATTTTATCTTGCTTCCAAGTCCAAATTTTTTACTGTATTACATGTTCTTATACTGATGACATATAATTGAACTGTAGATATTGTCAGGTGGAGAGTCAATTTAAACATTGGAATAAGAGATACTTGGGTCATTTGATACTCAGTGGTAATGCTACCTCTTTTTTCTATTGCCTGTCCTTTCTCAAAAAGTTATACCATCCATGGCAGGGGTTTTCAACTTTTTGGGATCAGTGTACCCTGGGCACCCGGACATGGAGCAGTGTACCCCTGGCTGCCAGATGCAGAGCGGTGGGGAGGGGTGGCACACGGCTGGATGTGCAGCGGGGGGCATGGGGTGTGTAGCCGGACACGGAGAGGAGGGGGAGGGTGGTGCATGGCTGAACACAGAGCAGGGGCAGGCAGGATGGGGTGCGCGGCCAGACACGGAGTGGAGTGAGGTGTGGTGCATGGCTAAATGCCAAGTGGCAGCAGCCGCTGCCTGAGAGCTTCTCCTGCGTCCAGCCAGGTAGGCAGCGCCTGTGTGGCAGCACAGGATAGTGCATGGCAGCGCTTCATCCTTGCCCACCCATGTGTACCTCCTAGGGCAGGGGTGGGCAATTATTTTGGGTGGAGGGCCGCTTACTGAGTTCTGGCAAGCCATTGAGGGCCGCATAACAGGCAGCCAGGGGCAAATAAATATTAATTTTCTAAATTTTTAGGGGCCCTGCAGGCCAGGCAGAATGGCCTGGCAGGCCGCTTCTGACCCACGGGCCGCATTTTACCCACCCCTGTCCTAGGGCCTTCTCAAGTACCCCTGGGGGTACATGTCCCCCCAGTTAACAACCCCTGATCCATGGCAGTATTCCAGTCATGAGAAGTACTGTCCCAGTTATCCTAATTAGATCACACTGCTATGATTGTACTAGGGTTTCTAATTCTTTCTGCTTTTTCTTTATGCTTCTCATTAACTTATAAACTTCTTAAACTAGGCATGTCCCAAGTTCAGCCCATGGAACTCCATCATCTGGCTCCTGGTTCTTCCTCTGGGTCTGAATTGACACAGATGCTGCCGGGTGTGCACTAGACTGGTGTGCACACAGGGCTCAGCCAGACTGGGATCCATGCCGCACGCAGTTCCCTCTCCCCACTCCCTGATCCCCAGTAGCTCTGCACATGGTGCCCACTCCAATTGGTCTGGGATCCATGCTGCACATGGCACCCACAGACTTTTGATCCAGCATGCAGAGAGATGGGAGAAGAGGGTGCCATGGGCCAGATGTGGCCCATGGACCGACCCCGTGCCACTCTTTTAGCCCACAGGACCAAATAAGTGTGACATCCCTGTCTCTAGCATTATTCATTTATTATCTTGCTAATTTACCTCAGAGAACACTGTTGAGGCTCCCTATATTGTCTCCTCTTTCTTGGTCTTTATCTGGATCACCTTGCTTCTTTAGTTCTCTATTGACTTTTGTCTCTGTCCTCCATTGAACCTAGTTTAAAGCCCTCCTTTGTAAGTTAGCTAGCATGTATGTGAAGACACTCTTCCCCAACTTCATCAGGTGGACTCCATCTATTGCCACCAATCCTTCTTCCTGGAATACCACCCCATAGTAAAAAACACCAAGACCATGATGGCAACTTGTTTCAGATGGTATGTTTACAGAATAAGGAATTCATGTCTAGTTTTAGTTTACTTTCAGTTAATGTTTTTTAAATTTTCTTTATAACCAAAATGTCTACACTATATTTTTTTAATGAACAGTCATCTTCTAATGGACAATTCTGCTGCAGGGAATAGATTCTATAGTGAATATTACAGTTGCTGGTCCTTGTGTATAATTTTCTTGTCCTTTATTTAAGTAATTCGTTAAGCAACTCATCATCTGCATTTTACAATTTGAGTCTAGTTTTTATGAATAGGACAGTGTAGCAGGGCACCTTTGGTGCCTGCCACTTTAAGGAGCTTGAGCAGACTGTGGAATAGCTGGCAGGTGTGCTTAAGCCCAATTAGGCAGTCACATGACCACAATGGGGCCACCAGATTGGAGGAGGGCTAGGCAGCCTCAGTATAAGCCCAGACCTTAGGAGCAGAGCTGGCAGTTACACCTAGGGAACCAGAAGAGCAACATCTTTCAGCCTGAAGTCTGCAGCTCCCAAAACACTTGGAGGTCAGAGTAGGAGCTATAGGGATGGAGGAGTTTCCTGGACCTGGGTCATGACCTGAAAGTACACCCTGATGGGGTTGGATGGTGTGGTGGGTCTGCCTGTGGTGGGGCAGTCTCCAGAAAATGACACACCTGTACCTCCCTAGTGAAAGGCGAGTATGGGGTACCAGAAAACCTCAGCCCCAGCTGCCTTGTGGGTACCTCATGGAGGGGAAAGTCTAGGGGAACACACCCCATCAGAAAAGCACAGGGCCCAGGCCCATTGAATGGGGCTTGAGGTTGGGTCCAGGCACATTGACAGACAGCTGAGGCCCAAGGGGCGTAAGGCTCAGGCGCCCAGAGAGGGGCCAGAGGCTGAGTTTGGCCCAGTGTGGGAGAGAGAGCCGGAGTAGGGTCTGTGGGGCCCTGAAGGACTGTACATAGGCTGACCAGAAGTAGTGGTAGCCAGAGGCTGTGTAGAGTAGGGTCTTTGGGGGCCTGAAGGACTGCGCATAGGCCAACTGGAAGTAGAGTCTCCAGTGAGAGGGCAGAGTAGAGGCCCCAGTGCGGGGCATGTGGCCAAGGTATGCTTGAGGATGCCTGAGGCCAAGTTGGGGGCAGAAGCCGAGTGTGGTCCAGCTAAGGAGCTAGGGGAGTAATAGTGGATCTGAATGCTATCTGTGAGGCATGGGACACAGTGTAGGGATGGTTCAGAGTTGTGTATTACAGCCTTGGTGTCAGGGCAATAAATGGGCAGCCTCCCACCTACAAACAACTAATTCCAACAAAGGTGTGGCAGGCGAGTCAAGTGGGTGGACTTCCCTAGACAGGTGGGCAGGCTGACAATGAGACTGGCCTTTAGACAGGCCCCTGTCAGGATAAAAATTAGAGACTGATTTTTTTCATTGTGTCCTCTGTAATTTTGACTATTTGTTTCAAGACTTGTATTTCTTTTATTTTAATTTTAAAAGTACTTATTGTAAAGCAATATCATATGATCAAAGTTTGTTTTGTCTGCACAGATTCTGTGGTTTCTCAAATTCATAGAAACATTTTATGTTATTGAAGCTTTATATTGTTACATTATATTGTAAGGCAATATAATTGTAAATTTAGAAGACAAACTTTAGTAATTATTTATTATCATTAAAGGAAACCTTGATCTGAAAAATAAAGAGGACCAGTTTGGGAGAACTCCACTCATGTACTGTGTACTGGCTGACAGAGTGGATTGTGCTGAGGCCTTGCTGAAGGCAGGAGCAGATGTTAATAAATCTGATCGTAGCCAGAGAACTGCTCTTCATCTTGCTGCACAAAAGGTAATTAAATAAATTCTCATGTATCTAATGTTTGGCTAAATTTGCACCTGGCATTCAGTTTAAGAAAATTTTATACTGAGGTAATAAGTAAATAATTTGCAGTATTTTGAAAGGGCTCTAGTATTCTGTAGGCTAATAATTCTATAAATATTTGGTAAACCTTTCTAAGAATGTGGTTTGAGCTAAAGTTAATTCTTTTGCGCCATACATTTTTAGTGTTTAAACATATTGGGTGCTTGTAGACATGCAGAACATCTGCTCTAAAGCGCTGTAATTACAGGGTGTCGGAGCAAACTCGATTAATTGAGTCGGCTGAAGCAAGTTAATTAGCATGTTCCAGCAACCTCAGCATCTCGTATATTCAGTGTCCCCGTGCTTCAAAATGGGGGTGGGAGTGCTTTAACTAAAAGTCATTGTGATCGGGGACCACCTTGTGGCCAATCAGCTTGTTGGCCCTCCCACCTGTCTAGGTCAATCCACCCACCTTGCTCACCTGCCATGCCTTTGAAGCAACTGAAATGGATGTTTACAAGGCAGGGGGCTAACCATTTAATACCCAATACCAAGGGCGTAATACATTGCTCCAAACCTCCCCTTATACCATGTCTCATGCCTTGCAGATGGCATCACTATACGGCTCCGGGCTCACTCTGGGCCCCACTATATGCCCGCCTGACATTTGGACCCAACCTAGATACCTCCTATTCAGGCAGCCTAACCTCCACCCTCATTCTGGGCTGCAAAACTCCCTAGACCTCCTTCCCTCTTGGCAGTGGCCCACCCTGGGACTTTTGGCCTTATAGGCCCTGGCCTTGCTTCTAGCCCAGTCAGAACTCCAGGCCTCTAGCTTCTGGCCATCCTTCGCAGTGGGCGTCCTTGCCCTTTGACTGTTCTGGTCCTGGCCCCAGCATGGACCAGTCGAGGTTTTTCTGGCTTGGTTTTGATCATCTAGTCCTCTCTCCCATACAGTTCTGCTTTCTCGGGCCCCTCCAAACATTGCTCTCACTCCGTGAGCTTGTGGCCCACATAGTTACTCTTTAGAACCCTCCTGAGCCCGCTGTTCACCCTACTGGACTGACTCACTCTCTGCCCCTTACTGGGCCTCTACTCTGGCCAGCCTATGTGCAATCCTTCAGGCCCCCCACGGACCCTACTCTACGTGGCGTATAGCTTTCACTCCACCTCACTGGGGTCTCAGTAGGGCCACTACACCCCATGGGCCTCAAGCTCCACTCTGTGGGCCTTGGCCCTATGATTTTCTGTCAGGGTGTGCTCCTCTAGCCTTCCCCCCACCCCCCACACATCATCCACAAGGTAGCAGGGGCTGAGGTTTTCCAGTGCCCCATACTCACCTTTCACTAGGGAGGCACTGGTGTAGCATTTCCTGGAGTCTGCCCTGCCACGGGTAGCCCCAGCACACCATCCTCCCCAGCAGAATTTAGTTTCAGGTCATGCCCCAGGACCAGGAACTGCCTCCATCTCCATAGTTCCAACCCTTAAGCTCCAGGTGTTCTGGGAGCAGCAGTTCTGGCCTGGCGATGTTATCCCTCTGGCTTCCTGCAGCAACCGCCAGCTCATCTTTGAGGGCCTGGGTTTATACTGAGGCTGCTCAGCCCCATCCTCCAATCCAGGATTCCTCTCATGGTCATGTAACCATTTTGTTAAGTTGCATTGCACCTGCCGGCTGCTCCACAGCCTGCTCAAATCTCTTAAAGCAGCAGGCACAAAGCAATTCTCTCCTTTTCAGTCACCAATTCAGCAAAATTTTCACTCAAGTCTGGATAGTATAGTTGTCAGTATTACTTAGAATATTGCCATTGATTTCAGTATTTCATTTCATAGACATTAGGGCTGGAAGGGACCTCAGAAGATCATCAAGTCCAGCCCCCTGCCCCAGGGGCAGGAATTCAGCAGGGTTCATAGGATCCCAGCAAGATAATCATCCAAATGTCTCTTGAAGGCATTCAAAGTAGGTGCTTGAACCACCTCTGGTGGCAGTCTATTCCAAACCTTGGGGGCTCAGACAGTAAAGAAGTTCTTCCTTATGTCCAGCCTGAAACGATCATGGAGGAGTTTGTGACCATTCAACCTTGTCATCCCTTGGGGCGCTCTGGTGAACAGATGTTCTCCCAGATCCTGGTGAGCACCCCAATAAACTTATAGGTGGCCGCAGTAGATAAAGGACCATGCCATAGTTAATTGTTAATGTCAGTGGCAATTCTGAGAATTTCTTAAAAGGTGAAGTACACAAGTAATGTCAGGGTTGGAAGGGAAGGGAAACTTCAGTACTTTCTTAGGAATTTCTTAGGAATGTCTTTGTGAGTCTAGTGTTCCTTCTGCTTCCTATTATTCCTTCTGCTTCCTGCTGCTTTTATATGGTTTACATTTTATTTGTAATATTTCCAGGAATGAGGTTGTAAAAATATACAACAATAACATATACTCTGGGCATTAATAGCTCCATATCTTGAAGAATTAGAGGAGTCAAATAACTAAGAGGAGGAAGGTAAGAGTCATCTGGCCAGCGAGCACAAATCAAGTGCAGTTGCACTGACTAGGTATGCAGAGGACCTAGCAATTGTTACAAAGGGCGGCAATAGTATAAAAAGCAGCTGATGAGGAGGAGATACAAAGCAAGCCGGTATTCTCTTTATATTTCTCTTTAATAAATATTATCTTAAATTTAGATTATATTTGAGAATTTAATTATACTTTAATCAGATTAACTGATACATGTGGTGCAAGTAATGTAGTATAACCATTTACTTCATTTTTACCTGTTCATTAATTTCCAACATTTTATGCAGATGTGTGTGGGTTGGTCTAATAAAAGATATCAAATTCACCCAAGGAACCTTGTCTGCCTATATCCTTAGACCAACACGGCTACAACCTAAACCCCTGAATATACATACACTTTTGTTTTAGAAAGGCCTACAGAGAATTCAGCTGAAGTTTGTAATATGAATTGTTGCAGGGTCTGACTCCTTATGGAAGAATAATGTTTATGCTTGAAAAGATAAATGTTTTAACTAAGTTGTGCATGTGTAACTGCTTACCTTATTCAGTCGCTTACTGAATGTGGAGTCTGTGTTAATGCGTCTCAATGAATTACCAAATCAACATGTTCATTTACTGAGTCCAATGACTTACAAGTTCCACTGGTCAAGAATGTGACCTAATATTCTGTAGATCTCTTTTACTTTTGTCTTTTTTAATGAGCGTTAATGAAGCCTTAAAAGGCATTGCAAGGAGGACTGGCCTGCAGCAGAATCCAGGGCCCCTAGACCCTGGTGGACATGGTGATATGCAGCAGGATGGCAAGCAGGGGCTGATACAACTACAGTTGCCATTTTGCTTGTTGCCACCACTGTGGCAAGTGGCAATTTGGCCTAAGCGCTATTTATTCCACTGCTAGCCTAATCATTGCCCTATGCTGCAGCTAGCACCTGTGCTCCATACCAGAGCTGCTGCCAACAGATGCTGAAGCCGGAGCCACTATTGTCACATGCTCTGGGTCTGGGTGGCTACTGCCACCACATGCCCAAGGCTGGAATCAGAGCCACTTGCCTGAGCTTGATCCAGTTCTTGAGGAGTCCCACAGTCCAGATCTGGCCTGGAGCATGAGGTGAGTGTATAGACCAGGGGTCAGTAACCTATGGTCCATGGGCAAGATCCAGTTTGTGGAGCCATTGGATTAAGACCAGAGAGGCTCTGACAGCATTCAGTGATGGGATCTTCATCTGCCCAGCACTTTGGCTGGGTGGTAGGAAACTTCACTAGTGCCATTTCACTCTGTCTTGTTCCTCTGCCCCATTCATTCCTTTGCACCTCAACTGAATCTCTATGGTGCCTGAGCCACCTGCTGCTGGAATTTTTTGACTGTTGATCATGCAGCTTCTTTTTCTTGCATTAAATACCACATTTACTCAGATCCAAGAAAAGGGTTTTTTCCCTATTTAACATGGGGGGAAGCCCCTTGTCTTGGATTTGAGTGCAAGCAGGAGGTGAGAAGACAGCTGTTTCAACTCTAAGTCTAGCCCCAACCTTGGTTTGGGGCTTGAGTCTGAGCCACAGCCACTGCCCTTGGACCTCTCTCCTGCCCCCAACTCCTTACTCTCCTTCAGCTAAAACTCTGGCCCTGCTCCAGCCATGCTTTGACTCAAGGCACAGAGCACATGGTTGCTTTGGCCCCTGTCTGGCCAGCAGCGGCATTGGCAGCACCTCCGGTTCTGCTGCCATCATCACTGTTGCTGTGTAGCCAGGCAGGGGCCTAGAGCAACCATGTGCTCTGTGCCCTGAGCCGGAGTTAGAGGATAAATGGTAGTGGGGATGGGCATGTAGGAGGTAGGTAGTTGCTGGGGATGCAAGCACTGTGGACAGTGGCAGGTGCCAGGGTGTACAGGCACAGAAAGGGGGGTGGAAATGGTAGGTGGAGCAGGCACCTTTGAGAGGGGGTAGGCACCGGGGTGTGCAGCCATTAGGGAGGGGCAGGCAGCAGTTGTGGGGAGGACAGGGGGGAAGGGGCAGGGGTCATGCCACTTGACTTCCCTGCTGCCTGCCCTCCTATTGCTGCTTGGAATGATGTAGGGGTGGGGGGAATGGATTTAAGATGACTCTTCCATAATTAAATTCTATACATGGAAAATTATGACGAATTTATAAGTTTTCCATGTATAGAATCCAGTTATTTGGGGGTCATCTTAAATTCAATGTCATCTTTGATTCAGTAAATATGGTGATACATTTATTTATCTCCAAACTATAATCCAGAATACAGTTTGTATGTCAGTTTTAAAGTATCAAAGGGAATCTGTTATTTTGTATTTGATTTTTTTTGTCCTAATGAGCCTTTTACTATCAGAGTAGCAAAAATGAATAAAAATTTCCTCTTGTGTTTTGAATAAGAAAGCAAACTAAATAGTACCTAGTTCATCAGGATGCAAAAATATTATATAGTTCCTGTATTTTTAGTGTGAAAATAAATACTTTTTTTTGTTTTGTTTTTTGGCAGAGGTAAAATCACCCACATAATGTGCTCTTTAAGTATGTCCACTGTGAGGGCAAAGCTTGTGATTCTTGTTTTTTCAGCAGAGGTAGAAATACTCTCCAAATGTATGAGATGCAGGGCATTTAATACAGCTATTGATGCTGCAAAAGATGCTGTCTAGATCTTATGCAACTTTACTATTGCCGTAATATGCACGTTTATTTGCCCACCATAAATACTATCTGAAGTTTACTAGCATACGTGAAGTGAAGTGTTCCCTCTTTAACAACCTGTACTAAAATTCCTTTGTATTTTTTACCTTTCCAAATGATGTGAATTCAGTCTCATTCAATAGAGAAGTTAAATTACTACTGTATATGCCTTTATATCTTCAGTTTTAAGTAGCATTATGATTTTATAAGATTAACTTTAATGCAAGAGAAACATTGAAAGAAAATAAAATCTGTTGGATAATCCATAAAATCTGGATTGTAGTGAAAGGCATAATCATATTGGAAAAGTTAATCATTCCTCCAAATATCTGTTATTCTTGCACTGTTTTGCAGATATGCCAAAATATCTTGGCACTGTGGAAAGTACTGGTTTTCACAGATAAATCCTTATCTTTAGCCAGTTAAATTGCAATTAAAATTTTTAGCCTTTTGCAGTATACTCCAGAACTAAAAAAGATAAAAGCATTATTTTCACAGTCTGCAAGGGATCATATTTATTTCCTCTATTATTCTAATATTATAAAAGCTGCAGTCTATCTGTCTGCCTGTCTGTCTGTTCATAACACTTTATTTGCACTCTGATTGGCTGACGGAAACAACCAGTCGGAGTGCGAATACAGTGTTCAGACAGGAGGTGGCAGCGTGGCGGAGCACCACCATGATGGTGGGGACACAGAGGATAGAGCAGGGGAGGGCAAGGCCAGCACAGCTGCCCTGCTCCCTGGAGGTGCTCCCCTGCCCTGCTCCCTGGAGGTGGCGGCAATGAAGCAGATGGAACGGGAGGGAGCGGGGGGCAAGACTAGGCTCCTTGGAGGTGGCAGTGGCGGTACCGGGGGGAGCGGGGTTGGGACACCACGGGGGGGGAGCAAGGCCAGCAGCGCCCCCTTACTCCATGCATGTGGCAAATATGGAAGGGGGGGAGGTTTTTAAGACTTGGCTAGACAAAGCCTTGACTCGGATGATATATTTGGGGATGGTCCTTCTTTGAGCAGGAGGTTGAACTAGATGACCTCCTGAGGTCCCTTCCAACCCGAATTTTCTATGATTCTGACATCATTATTTATCTAATAGTAGGCCATCCTCACTCCACTCTTGATAAGTAAGGCTGCTGGTTGAAGACTGACAGATTAGAGAATGCAAAAGGAAAACTGAATTCATTATTTTTCCATTTATCAAACATTTCTGAGTTGTTAAAAAAGTGACTGCCAGGCACTCTGAGGCTGCAGTATTTGCTCTGCCCAGCAGAAGCAGCGAGCCTGTCCTTCCCCTGGCTCCTAGGCCTGCCCCTGCTCACAAAGCCTCTAATGGCAGGTCACAGCTGTGCAGGTCAGGGACAGTCAGAGAAGGGTTTTTTATCTTTACATGTGACTGCTCCGCTAAACCAAACAAGACTAAGCCAATAAACATTTGTTCAGCTTACAGCATAAGGTCTGACAAGGCCCTTACTCTTCATGCTTGATCTTTTGCAAGGGGAGCCCTACTGCTCCACTCCTCAGAGACTAGGTCCTAGGTTGAACCCCACTATTTCTCCTCTTGACTCTTCGTTAGAGTTCAGGAGAACAGATCTTACACGCAGCAAATGGGCGTTAAAAAGCAGGGAGACGAACAAAAAGAAAAACTTGAAAAATCCGCTCAAAGGCAGAATTTGTGATGGGGATGCTCCATCAGTTGAATAGAGAAGAGGTTTTGGGGGTTTTTTCATGAAAATGAACCTTTTTTTGCTTTGTTATAGTTGACCAGGTTTAAGATAACAAAGGGGTAGGGTTATTTTTTAAAGCCTCCTTTTCATATTGAGTGGCCGCATCTACACAAGACATTGACTGCACAGTAGCCCATGACTACTGCGCAGTAGCATCATGTGGCAGAAAGCATGACGCAAAGCTACTACGCAGTAGTCAGACGCTACTGCACAGTCAGCATCACAAAAAAGCCATTCCTTGGCACTACTGCTCAGTAATTCTGGTTTCTGCGCAGTCATTTAGTACTTGTATATACAAGTACTAAACGACTGCACGGTAATGACTGCACAGTTAGCGTCTCATTTAGACACGGCCAGTCATAACTGTTTTATTCCTCTTACCTTTGAATTACTTGGGACATTTAATTTATGAAGTCAGAAGAGCAACACCCAGCTGAGCTACTGCTCAGGAGCACCTTGGAAGTAAGGACAGGAGCTATGGCGATGGAAGGAGGCACCTGGTCCTGGATATGACTGAAAACTGCACCCTGCTGGGGAAGGATGGCCTGGTGGGGCTAACTCTGGTGGGAGAACTCCCCAGAAATGCCAGGCCAGTTGCCTCCCCAGTGAAAGGCGGGGAGGGGCTTCTTAACCCCAGCCCTCACATTCTGTTGGGTCACTAGACTTAGGTACAGGCATGGAAGCCAAGTATGTCTTCGGACACCTGAGCCCCACAGGGCAGTAAGACCCTGGAGGCCTCAGTGTGGGGGCAGTAACATGGCCCAGAGGGCAGGAGAGCGGCCCCATAGTGGGGGCAGTAATGTATGGTGGGCCTGCACAGAGTAGGGGGCATCGTTATGACCTGAAAGACTGTGCATTAACAAGGTGTAGAATAGGACTAAAGGCCAGTCTGAAGGGCTGCACCACATGGTGTATTGAGTAGGGCTGAAGGACGGCCTGAAAGGCACCATGGGTGTCAATCCCCACGAGTATGTGAAAGTGGAAAGTCACCTGGTGAGGGACTAGGGCCAGAATCAGCCCAGTGTTAGGCACAAGGACTATGCCACATAGAGTAGGGAACCATGAGTGATCTGAAGGGCTGCATGTGCAGTGCCAGTATGAGAGTAGTCAAGCCTGATGGCCCAAGCGGAGTCGCTCAAGGGAGCAGGGCTGAGAGTGGCCCAGGGAGAGGCAGCCTGCAAGCAGCCCTGTGAGAGAGGGTGGAGTGGAAGAGGCCCCAATGAGAGAGGAGTGGTATGAATGTGGCCCTGAAAGGGGCAATGTGTGAGAGGCCCAACAGTGGACTGAGTTTGGCCTGGCCTGAAGCCAGGGTGCAATAACAAACTGGATGCTATCTGCGAGGCATGGGACACAGTAAGGGAAGGCTGGAGCCATGTGTAAACCCCTAGGCATCAGGGTCTTAAAATGGGTGGCCTCCCGCATTTTACACCAGGTTAAGAAACAGCAAGTTGTGGCAGGAAAGACTGGGTGGACTGCCCTGCTTAGACAGGTGGGCAGGCCAACATTAGACCCAGCCCAAAACTTGCCCCCATATCAGCAATTAAAATATTATGTTGAGTGACTACAACTTTATTATCTGAAATAACATTGAAACTCACTGATGTGGGGGAGCAAGGAGGAGAGCTTTCCAGATTCATAACAGTAGAACATTTTAATTACCTTTAGAGAATGCTCTCTTACCTATAAGGGGACTTTTTCAAAACCTTGCTGCCCTATGCCAAAGATGGCAGTATAGACACTATGCTCTGACAGCTCCACATCCCCAGAGTCCTGTTTGTAGGAGCTGAAAATTTCACTGATCACAGAATCGATTTAATCTGTTGACAACATACAATACAGGAATCTCTCACTAAAACTGAAGGTGTTACAGACTCTTGTTGGCTCTGTTTAATAACCTGAAAATAGAGTGATACATTTGCATAAGAGATTATCTGATGTGACTATCTGAAAACAAAGAGTATATATGTGAAGAGTAAGAAACTGGAAAACAGGCAAAACTAAGACTGGTTGCTATTCCTGAAAAAATGGAGAGGGGTGACTGACTTTCTTCACCCTAAACATTGAATTGCTTGGCATCGTTCTTTTAAGAGTATTATTCCTGATGCTTAGATTCTCTGTAATGGAAGAATCTTCTGCTTTGTGTAGCCTTGCTCTTCCTTTTTGTTTAATATCATGCCAAGGCATTTTAAGGGGTTAAATTCTGAGGTTTAGGGTTGCTAAATGCACTCTAGAGCTGTGACCAAACAGAAATGCAGGGCTGCAGAGCACTTTGTAATGGGAGTGGGCCCTTTTAATCTGAACCCTCATTGAATAAATGTTCAGATGAAAACAACCCAAAACTGAGCAGCTTCAGTAACTTCAGTCTGCTCTGCCTTTCACCCCTGGCACTGTTTTCAGAATGGGAGGGGGGAAAGGGAGCAGAGGGAGTTTGGTCTGGGTTTTTTTTATCTGGCACTGGAGTGTGGGGGGGCTCCATTCCATCCACCCCACCCTCCAGTGCTGGCTGGGGAAACCCCAGAAGGAGCTCCCTTCAGTCCCTTTCCCCCCTCCCATTCTAAAAATAGCACAGGGGCTGGGAGGAAGGAGGGGCATTGTTAGGGGAAATGGGCTGCAAGCTTACAGCCAGCAACTGGATTCCCCATCCCTCCCAGACCCAACAGTGTACTTCTGTTGGATCCAGGGGATCATTGTAACTCATGATGTTTCTTGCAAAGCATCATGAGTTACAACAGGGAGCTGTACTTCGGTCTGTGCCCTATGGTTTGCAAGGCAGCACACAATCTTCATAGTACTGAAGAGCTCTGGCTGCTTCCTAACACACAACCTGACACCAGATCTTATGTATGTGCATGGGGAAGAAGGGGGGGGAGGGCTTTAATATTAACCTTGCACTGTTCCTGCACAGAAGAATTAGTCCTAGTCCCTTGCATCTCATTTATTAATAGTTAGATTCTATATAACTTCATTTTATGTATAACAGTCTCTGGATTGCCATGGATCCATGACTTAACAAGAAATAAGGTTATTTCTGTAGAAACTACCTAATAAGAAACCTCCACATAACTTACCAGTGACATTTTCTTTTTGCCAGTTTTTCTAAAAATGTTAGAATGTTGAAATAGTCCATCGTTGCAGAAAATTAAAATTAAAAATGCACTAAAAATCAGGAGTAAATAATAAAAAATGGCTAGTGATTTGGGTACTGTCAAAAGCAATCTTCATATCATATGTAATACACTGTTTTTTGCAACTTCCCAGATAGAAACTGTCCTGTGGATTTTAAAAATCCATTGAATTCCACAGAATTATAGATCAATATTGGTGGAAAAAATTAAGGAATTTTCTGAAGCCTTTTTAGAAAAAGAAAAGAAAAGTGTTTTGAGCCTTTTTAACACAATATTTCTGTGCTATCTTATAAAACTTGCAGGATGGTTATATATACAGATCACCTGAGGAAAATAAAATTCTTCTAACTGAAATCAAAGTTCTGCCTTTGAAAAAGATATATTAACAACTGTGTGCTGCCAGGTATGCCTATGTGAAGTCAAATAAAAGCAGCTCAAGATCAGCCCTTTTCACTGTTGTTTTAAGTACTTGCTTTCCTCCTTGTATTAATCCATATGATAAACTTTCTCTTGGAAGTGAAGCTGCATCAGTGAAGCTGGTCAAAGAAAAAATAGACTTACATTCCATGTAAAAGTACTGTTTCAGTCCATAAGAGCTGAGGTCTAAAGATGGCAGTTCTGCAGTCATGTCACCAAGCCTCATCCATTTTGATGGAATCAGTAGAAACTGAGATTCATAGAAACAATTTTAGGCATCGCAGACTAAAAGAATCAGACTAAAGTGAACAATACGGGCGTGTCCAAATGAGTGTTAGTTAAGCTGAGGGAACTGGGCTTATTTAGTTTGGAATAGAGAATATGGGGGAGGATTTGATAACAGCTTTTAACTACATAAAGGGTGGTTACAAAGAGGATAGAGCTAGACTCTTCTCAGTGGTAGTGGATGACAGAACAAGGAGCAATGGTGTCAAGCTACATCAAAAAAACCCTTTCTCACTAGGAGGGTAGTAAAGCACTGGAACTGGTTACCCAGAGACATTGTAGAACCTCCATCCTTGGAGGTTTTTAAGACCTGGATAGACAAAGCCTTGGCTGGGATGATATAGTTGTGGATGGTCCTACTTTGATCAGGGGACTGGACTAAATGACCTCCTGAAGTCTCTTCTAGCCCTAATTTTCTATGATTCTACTATGATACTAATGCACCCCAAAACTGCATTTCTTTTTTGGCAACTACATCATATTCCTGGCTCAAACTGAGTGTGATCCATCAAAACTTCCAAATCCTTCTCAGCAATGCTAATACCCAGGCAGTTACTTCCTATCCAATATTTGTACATTTCATTGTTCTTCCCTAGGAGTAGCATCCTACATTTAATCTGTGTTGATTTTTGTTATATGTGAATTTGCTTAAACAGTTTCAGCATTTGTTGTAAATTTCTCCAGAATGGTGTCAACAATTTTTGTAAAATTCTGCACTAGTGTAAGTGATCATCCATTTACAGTGACTAATTCTAGACAAACATCCAGTAAGGTAACTTCATCAATTGTTATCATAACTGCCTTAATTTTGAACAAGGAATCCATATTGGATTGTATCATACTAGCCTTCTAGGATGTGGGTTCATCAGACCTGCATGTCATAGTTGTATGCATGTCATGGTTGTTTGTTATTTTAATTCTGTCATTCTTTTATTTTTTACCTAAAGTAAGTAGAGCATAGTTGTCAAGCTGGTATATTTCAAGAGAGCTTTTCAGGTTGGTGATATGGTTCCATGACATGATTGAATGATGGTCTGGCTCCCAACTTGACAAATAGATTTTTTTTATACTGTTCGTTTTGAAGAACCTTCTCATGCAATTTTGTTAATTTCCTCTCATGATTAATTTTCAATTACTATAATAAATTACAATAGAAATACAATTTTTAAATAAACCAAAGGTGATAACACAACCCAGTTGCATATTTGCTGAATCTAATCAACTGTGCTTGTTTCTGGAAAGTAGAGGTAAACAGTCCAAGAAGCAGTTCAGAGTGACCTTGAGTCACTGCAAAACTACGTAAATTAATTTAACTTCAAGGCATGGTGTCCATTCTAGTCTTTCCTGCACCAAAGAAACTAAAGAAATCAATTGAGTTGGCACTATCCCAGCAGGTGGCAGTGTGTCATACTCCAAAACAGTGATTCTCATATCATCCTTTTCTATTCCAGGGGCCAGTCAGTCAGTTACTCAAAGCACCACGGTCTGGCACGGATCACCCCCACCTGCTTGACCTCTCTCCCTTCCATGTTTTTCTCCCATTCTCACTCTTGCTCCCTCTTTGTTTCTCCCTTCCCTCTTTCTCTCCCATTATTCCCTCTCCATCTCTCTCCCATTCTCTCTCTCTATCTTGTTTGCGGCCTGAGCTGCTGCTGCTCAGTCCTTTGCTCAGTGCTCACTTGGGCCAGCAGGGCTGTGCCAGTGGAGCCAATCAATAGCAGTGAGAAGTCACTTCAACAGAAGAAAACAGGCTGCCTCCCAGGTGGAACTTGGCTGTAACCCAAGCCTGGCAGAGCCAGTCTGGGTATCTGAAGAAAAAGAACTGCTCTGGGGATGAGATGGCTATCAAGCAATGTCCCAGAAGTGGGACTTGGGAGTGTCTTTCAGTGACAAAGTGAGTTTGTGGCACGGGCCATGTCCCAAGTAGGGAGGAGATGACGACCCAGGTACATGTGGAAGGATAACGGAGGGCTGGAGTGTTGTTGTAGCCACCATGGTCTAGGAAATGTATGAGGGGCAAGGATTTTTAGTGGTATCTTTTATTAGAGCAACTGTATAGTTGGGAGGCATGTGCCTCCCCTGTGAGTGCTAAGGCCCCCCCACCCCCCAACACCCCAACAGTGAGCACTCCATCTGGTAGGGGGGAGAGCGCTTGTGCCCCCCCTAAAATTGGTTCCAGCGGCGGCACATCGGCCATGCAGAAGTGCTGGTGCCGGAAGTGCCAGCATTTCCGCCGCTGCTGTGTCGTACGCGGAAGTAGCGGCACTTCCACCTCTACCGTGCTGCATGTGGAAGTGCTGACACTTTCACCACCACTGTGGCTCTATGCATTCATGTATAGGTACCTGAGGTTACTAGCCAATTTCCCTACTTTCTCAGGTAGAATGAGAAGGCCTTCCTTGCTACCCCCTCCTGCTTTGTACTTCCTCCAGGTCACCCCCTTCCTCACTTACCTCAGAGCTTTGGTCTTCATTCTCTGGGAAACCTAGTTTAAGGAAGTTTTAGTTTAAGCTAGCATAGGAAGGCATGGCATAGTACCTAGGTGGCCAAATGGCCACTAGCGAGCCGCATGAGCTCTGGCATGGTACTTGCAGCTCTCCAGAAATTGGCCAAAGCCCCGCAGCACTTCTCCCCAAGATAGCTCTGGGGGACAGCGCAGTATGGCACCTCCTGCCGCTCCAGCTTTCCCCATGAGGAAAAGAAGAGCCTGCCCTCTTCCCTCCTTCTCTCCCTCTGGGACTGCTGGTTCAGGTGCTAGGCTGCCTGTGGGGAAAGCCGGAGCAGCTTGGCAGTGTGTGTGTGTGTGTGGGGAGGTGGTCACCTCCACTCCAGGTCGCTCAGGTCCCCCTCCCCCTGAGGGACACCACTAGCCACTTCTCACCAGGACAACACAGATCTGTTCATTAGAACTCTCTGGATCCTACCCTGGAGCCAGCTTCCTACCCTCCTAACTGTCTCACAGTTAAGCCCACAATCTTCCAATTTTCCCTTGAGAACATCATGGGGTACCAGATCAAAGGCCTTTTGGAAGTCTAGGTATACAATGTCAACCTCTCCCTTATCCAGGTGGCGAGTTACCTGGTCATAGTAGGAAATGAGATGGGTAAGACAAGACCTGCCTGCGATGAAGCCATGCTGGCTGTCATTCAGAATCCTACCTTCTGCAAGCCTATCATTCATAGACTCCTTAATTAATTTTTCCAGGATTTTCCCTGGGATAAAAGTTAGGCTAATTGGCATATAGTTACCTGGGTCATCTTTCCTCCCCTTCTTGAACATTGGCCCTCTTCCAGTCCTTGGGGACTGTCCCATGCTTCCACTGTTTGTATGCCTCTTTCTTCTTTAAGAGGACCATGATTTCCCTATTTAGCCAAGAGGGCTTCCCAGCCCTTTTGCTACCTTTCCTCCGCATGGGAATGGACTTCCTTTGTGCTTCAAGGATCGTGTCCTTAAGGAAAAGGAGTTAGAATGTAAGCCATACAGGGAAAGATTGAGAGAAATAAGTTTTATTCATTTTGGAGAAGAGATTAAGGGAAGACATGAAAGTATTTTTCAAATATTTGAAAGGCTGCCATGAAGAACAGTTTTTTTCCTTGCCCTAGAGGATAGGACACAAAGTAAGGGATTTAAGCTGTAGCAAAGCAGTTTTAGATTAAATGCTGGAAAAAAACTTCCTTACTGGCAAAATAGTAGGACAATGGAAGAATCTACCCAATAGAAAAATCTCCTTTACTGGATGCTTTCAAGAAGTTGCTGAATAGGTATGTGTCTAGGATAGAATAGGAATAGTGTATCTTGCATTGTGCAGAGCGGGTTGGACAGGATAACTCTTGAGATCCTTTCCAAACCTATGATTCTATAAGCAGAAATAAAGATTTTATTCTTCAGGAAGATGCTTAAAAAGAACTTGGACTGAACCAAGCTCAATACATTTGATTCTTACGATTGAAGAAGCTAGACTTAATATACCTGCCATGGATGTAACATTGAAGGGAGTCCCCTTTTCTGCCCTTATACTTCAGCTTTCAGTCAAAGACCCTTGAAGGAACATACAGTCTGACAGAATTCATAAACTTGATATGTTGGAAAAAGTTGAAAAAACCAAACAAGATTGGTAGTCATTAGAATTTTTTTATTAGAAAATCCAAACATGAATTGTCCTACCAGATGGCACTCAACATATAACATGCTTGACCATTTCTTGGCGATCTGGCTTCTTGCCAGGACATGACCACCTTAAACCACGAGCTGCATCTGAAAGAAGCACAATGGAGTGCCACCGAAGATAATATAATTGCACTGAATCCTGTTAAAATGACAACACATATTGGTCAATATGAATACCAGACCATGAATAACTTTTATAGTACTTACTTAAAATGCCAACCGGAAACATCAGAAATCTGTTTTCCACCTCCTTAATCCTTACCGATTAAATGAAAGAATGAGAAAACGCTGTTTGATATCATTTTATTTATTTATAGACCTTGATTCTACATGTCAAGGCAGAACTTCGTTTAACTGAAATACAGTCAAAATGGAAATACTTCAGTTTGAAGTCAACAAAAATAATGACTTTGAACCAGTGTCAGACAGACCTGCATTTAAAATATCAGCTGATAATTTGGAAATTTTTGAAGTTTGTAAACTCTCCAAAAAAGAAAGGAAGATGTGAACAAAGGAAAGGCTGAGTGATTTTCTTATTTATTTGCAGATGAGCCATAATTCAGTAAGAAAAAAAAAACATATTAAGCTACTGGGAACACCAGAAAATGTTATGCTCAAACTGTCAGCTGACTAAAATTATACTGTCAGTTTTAACAACACAAGCGAGTGTTGAAAGAACATTTTCAGCCTCAGAGTTATCCTTTCACCACAGATGTCTTATATGATAGAGCAAAGATGTTGTTTTGTTTTGCTCAAAAATTTTTGTCATAAAATTGTTGTTTACTTGACAACACAAAAACACTGGGGGTGGCATTTTATTCACCTTCTGCTCATATACGTATCCAGTTTTGGTCATCTGCCTGGCATTTTTTTTCTAAAAAAATCCACTTACACACAGGTCAGATGCATGAGCCAGAGCAGTGGCTCCCAACCTCAGGTCATGACCAAAATCAGGGTCACAGAGGGTCCGCCCCTCATTCTGCCCCTCCCGCCTGTGGGGCTCTCCCAGCCCATGGTCTGCATGGCTCTCGCTGCCACTGCCCCCAAGATCCCAGCCCAACCTGGGCTCTGCTGGTGCCGCCAGGCATGAGCAAGTCAGTGCTGGGGGCAGGGGTCATGATCCAGATTTAGGGTCGCAGCAAAAAAAGGTTGGGAGCCACTGAGCCAGAGCATGTAGAAGACTTCTTCTGCACACCAGCAGCAAAATGGCAGAGAGAGACAATCGTCCTATCTTTTGCCCTACTAGCAAGAACACTCACCAGAGAACCTAGATTCTAGGCCTCTACTCTGGTCCAGAGGGACCGGAACCTGGAGCTTCCTAACTTCCTATCACAACACTGTAACTCAGGGCTGGGCAAAATGTGGCCTGTGGGCCAGATTCAGCCCACTAAAGGATTTTATCCACCCTGCAGCAGGTTCCTCAACTGTTCCTGGCCCAGGCGTGGGGGACAGCCTGGGCCGTGGTGTGTGTGACCAGTTCCACTGCAGCAGTGCGAGGGCACACAGTGGGGCAAGGGTGGTGCAGCATACGGACTACATTTCCTGGCAGCCCTGGCAACAGTGGCTCCCCGCTCGCGCCCCCCCACGTCCGGGGCTCCCGCCACTCATGTTACTACCGCCACCAGACCCAATCCCACTGCCCAGGCACTCCAGCCCATCTGTCTTACATGCACCAGAGGGGTTTCCGGACAGAATGGGCAGTCAGGGCCTCCATGGAGACCGTCCAGGAGTCCCACAGCAGAGTGAGCTCAGCCAGGCAGATGGAATGGGACTATGGGTGGGTGAGGAGTGACATCTGGGAGCACTGTTCTTAATCTAAGTCCTAGTCATATGTTTTTACAAGCAACATTTTTGGGCACCCGTATATACATGGCCAGTGTGTAGCCTATTGCACATACCTACTCTGCACCTGTGCACAGTCGTCTGTGCCTGTAGATTTGTGCACCCAAAATGCCTCTTAGGTGACCAAAAATGCCATGTAGATGACTAAAATCAGACACTTAGATGATCAGGAAGGGAACAGAATATGACCTTAGGAGATCGAATATAAAATTTAATGATAAACAGATGTAAGTGGTCAAAAAAATAGTTTCAGTTTAAAGTTTTAGTTCTTTTTTTTTTCCTTTAAGAGTGAGCAAGGTCGAACTTTCATTCAAGCCAGTTTGAACTGGTAACTAAGGTTTGTTTTATTTGTGGTTTGTGAATTGGAATTTAACTTGAATACACTTAACGTAGCTGAACTTGAACCAAATTAAACGCCTGCTTGACTTCCTAACAGTGCAGGCTGTCCCTACTTTGGTTACACCCTGGTCACATTTTCAATATTTTTTCATAACTGTGAAGGCTACAAACAGAATAAAACAAAAAATCTGGTTCTAGGAGGGGCTTTAGGAGCAAATGTGTTCCCTGTACATGCAAAGAGTGTAAGGAGAGTACGTCAAGAATGATTCTGATTTGAGACAGAATCTCTCTCAGAAGTAAATGAACTGGGTGTGTTCCTCTGCAGAAAAGGGAACTGGTACATGGTAGCTGCCCATAAATAAGCAATGTTTTAAATGGAAACCTGGACTTAATAGCTAGGGAAGACAGACAAAGCAGCAGAGAACATAAACTGTAGCAGGGGACTAACATTTATAATTAAAAAGTAAGGAAATTGAATGATGCTACCAAGGACCTGATTCCACTCCAAATGAAACGAATTAAGGATTGAAAGTAAGATAATTACCTAGAGGATACTGTTCAGTCATTATCACCGAAAATCTCAAGGCTAGACATGGTGTTCATCTGTTGGAAATAGCTTGAAAATTGTGTACTTAATCCTCCATGATCCCACTGGGAGGGAATAAATAAGTCACTAGGGGTCTCTTTCAACCCAAGTAGTTTTATGATGCATGAATTTAATAAACCCTGATCTAATGTTGAAATATTGCTTTAAATTAGCAGAATGTTATTTAAATCATGCATCAGAGTTCATAAAAAAGTAGAAAAATTTAGTAAATGTTATAAAATATTTTTAAAGTTTTCTTTAGAATGTGCATTTTTAACTTATTTTAATATTTTAATATTTGTTTTGTACATTTTAAAATAAAAACTTAAACTAATTTATGGTTTTCTTCCTAGAAATATTGCACTTTTCATTTTTCCAATTCTTTCATTTTTTTAAAGTTAATAATTATAGTATCTACCCTGCCGTTTCACCATTTTTCAATATATTAGTCACAGAGAACATATTTTTACCAAGCTATTAATTTTATAAGATCTTAATATATTGTAACATGAACATTTTTGAGAGACTATTGATTGTTTCAGCTTATTAATGATATTTTTGGGTGAACACTCTAAATAATATATTAGTCTATTCACCCCATACTCCTAAATTGTGTTGTAATGTTTGTGTAAATAAATAAAACAGTTTGAGGGCAGATAAGATACATCTATTGCATAACGAAATACATTTTTCATATTAAAGAAATAATGGTAATTAGCCAAGGTTTAGATTTTCTATTAATATTGAATTTTATTTTTTATTTAGCTTCTTAATGGATTAGGGTAATCCTGGACTTTATAATATAAACATTTTTCCTCCTTTACATTGTAGATTATGCAAAATGAGTAACAGTTAAGCCCATCTACTTTTAACTAAACGGATATTTGATTTTTTTGTATATAAATAATTTCAAAGCATTGCATCTTTTTTATAGAAATAAGTAATCAAACAACTAGTGATGGTTAGATTGAGTGTCAGGGAATTTATTTGTAAAAGAGAAGTCTTTCAAATGATTCAGGATGGTCACGTTTGCTACAGAGCTTTCTTCTTAAGCAGAATGATTTTGCTACTGTCACATTCCCTACAACTCTTCCTTCCTTTTGTTCATTACACTCACTTGTTGCATTGTATTTTAAATTAAATTGTCAGCTCCTAAGCCCAAGTCCCCCTATGTACCATGCTCAATGTCCAGCACAATGAGACCTTCATCTTGATCGAGGCTTTTGTGTATTTGATAGTGCATATAAGGAGTGCTGATGCTGGTTATATCACAATAGCTCCCTGTCTCCCAAAGCCCTGTTTTCTGGGTGTTGTATAGTTCCTTAGTAAAAGTGTTCCGGTCTTGAATGGTTAATAATTTAAAAGAGCTTACTTTCTAATAGTCATAGTAATAATAATGAAAAGGCCAAAAACGTACATAACTCCATCAGTCATACATAATTCCATCAAAGTGAAAGGGGGATTTTAATACATATTATTTTTATTTCTAATGTTTTAGTTATTATTGCTGTGTCATGCTGCAGGTTATCAGGATCCATTTTTTAATGTTAAAATTCTTGATCTTGACAGAACATTTCCCATTGAGGTATGTGACTTTTGGGGGGTTAATTTCTGCAAGTTTCTGTTTATGTTCGAGAAGACTTCTTTATAAAGGGAATCAGTGCAGCCTAGTGGAGAGCAGAGACATAAGCATTTGCATCTAGAATGTTTGTATTGACAAACGGTAGTCTGCTATTGACATTTGTGTCCCTTGATGATACTTTTATCCTGGCTTATCTTTGCTGGTCAAATGCCTTAATTGTTCTGGCCTTTAATTCAGTCAAAGTTGGAGCATGAGTGGAGGAGTGAAGAAAAGGAGCAGGTCTAACAGAGCATCAGGCTTGAGCTGCAGAGCTGCTGGCAACGATCAACCTGTCATAATGTTATGATTTGTTCATTTTTATACCATTTATTAGCCTTTACTTGTTGTGCCATTTGGCCTCCAGGGCAGATAAAGTGCTGTCTAATTTGGTAGGTTTGCTTCTGTCAGAGTGGCCTCAACAGAGAAGGTGTTAGCTGTAGTGACAAATAATCAATAGCTGTCGTTGTCATGAGGAGCGTGAGTAGTTGGGCCTTTCATCTGGAGGATTAGAGGTCTAATTGGATTGAGAATAGGGAGGGTGGGCTGTTGGGTAACCCTGTCAGCTATGTGAAGCTGTCAAATGTCAGCTTTACTGAAAGGAAGGAGGGGTGGTTAGCTTTCAGAGACAAGAAGGAAGTCATATGAAAGCTTTTAAAAAGTAATAGAAAAGTAGAATAGGCTAATGTATGCTTTAACCTCTTTGTTTAATTATATATCCCTGCAGTTAATGAGCCTGCATAACTTTAAATGATATTTTTTGTGAAATGGCTTTGGCAGTGTAATACCATTTCAGACTTTATAAATTGAGCAAAAGCAATTTAACTGTTCAGATGGGGAATATATGTGAATGATTTTAACTCAGAGATGATAAACAGCCCCCAAAGAGGAAAATCTTCTAGCATGAATTATAAAGAAACTAAATATTTTTATATTGATAATTCACTGTTGTAGAAATGTGGCAGCCATACTATGCATTCTTTCTGAGAGTTAATTAATGATTGAGTGGCGCATGAAGTGAACTAGAATACAATTTATATGAACTGTTTCATTGTATTGCATAATTTTGACAGTTGAGTTTTTGGTTGTCTTCGACAATTTGCTGTCTAGTTATCACTGTCTTGCTTTTCCTTGAAGAAAGATTACTTTTTGTTCTAAAGGAGATAAACTCAATGAATGAAACATTATTATACTACTAAAACAAACAATTTGCTGAAGAATGCCTCTAAAGGCTTGCAGTGCTAGCATGTGCCTTGATAGAATAAACAACAGGACTAGACTTTAAATTAGTACCTTTGTTTATTTATAAAATTATTACAACAGTGTTTTTCTTGTTAGCATCTTTTATTTAATTTACTTCTCAGTATATTGTTGCTTTCAAGTTGGATATTAACATCTCTTTTCAATAAGCAACAAATTACTCCTGAAAATTATGATACTGAGCCTGACCAATCCTTCACATACCTGACCATCTCTTATAAAGGTCTCTTTTCTGAGTAGCTTTAATTCTTATTGACCATGACCTAAGAGCAAATTTATAGCCAATTATTTACAACAATACATAAAATAAAAAGAAAACTTGTTTGTTATTTCTTTCTTATGCCTTCATAATTGCTTCTAAAGCCCTTCCCTCCAGTCCATAATTCACTCTTTTTCAAGCTGAAACACTGATATTAAGTCCCATATAATTTCTCCATATGGTACACCACTTAATGGCATAGATGTTTAAACGAACGGCATAGGGCTCACTACTGATCTGCTAGAAGTCTTCTAAAACCAGAGCCTAAGAGAATATAGTATCTATACTATAGGGGTTGCTGCTGTTTTGAAGTGAACTTTTCACAGTGCTAGCTGACACAGCTCTGCTGGCAGAACTTTGTAATGTAGCCAAGGGCTCAGTTATAAATGTATTGGTCAGCAAGCAGTGCAAGTGTTATGGAAGCGGCATTCTCAAGGGGAGTATCTGGCATCATGTTTTGGTAACTTAAGTGACAGAGGACTTGTCTCTATTCCCATTGAAGTCCACTGCTGTGATTTCAGCCACTCATCTCTATGCTATTCAATCTTGCTTCCCAGATTGCTTCTCAGACAATTCTCTTGATATTTTCTATTGCCATTTTACACTTTGCCTTAAATAAAATTATTTTTTTCTTTTAGTCCAGTTCTTCTCTTACCATCAACAATTCCATTATTTTCCTTAACCCCTTCATTATAATGTCAACTTTAGTTTCAGTTCTGTACATTTGACATAATTGGATCCAAATTGCTGGGGTTATTTGTGGGAAGCCACGTGAAAAAGTAAGGCTCAAGTTATGTCTACTTTTCAAACTGTACTGTGACATAGAGCTACCAAAAGTAGCTTTGAATGGCCTAGTTCAAGGATGTGATGGTTACTGGGTTCAATAAACCCAGACATACAGTGAATAAAAAGAACCACACCCTTTAATTTGTGGAGCAGTTCATAATGTCTTCAGGTTCTTTGTTATACATTATACTTAGCACATTCTATTTAGATCAGAATAAGCATTGTGACAGGGGGCCATCCTGGGGTTGGATCTCACATTGACCCGCACACCTAAGTAGGGCAGTCCGCTCAATCTCTCCTGCCACAACTTGCTGGTTTAATAAACTGGTGTTCTAAATAGGAGGCTGCCCATTATAATGTCCCGATGAGGGGGGTGCTATCCACAGCTCCGTACCGACCCTACACTGTGGCACACGCCTCGCAGATGGCATCCAGAATATTATTATTCTCCTGACCTAAAGCCACACCAAACATAGTCCTCTGTCAGGCCTCTCACACGTTGCTCTGTTCTGAGCCTCACTCATACCGCCCCGCTCTCACTGGGGCCTTTTGCACTCCACCCTCTCTCACCAGGCCTCTTTCACGCTGCTCCATACTGGGCCTCCTTCACTCTGCCCTGCTCCCCTGAGTGGCTTCCATAGGCCATCAGGCTTATCATTTTCACTCCTTGACTGGCCAACACACAGCCTTTTGGCCTCTCCCATGACTGTCATCTGGGTAGCGATCAGCCAATTCACCAAATGTTGGGCTACCTTGGCCCCTAACCCTTCACCAGGTGACTCTACGTTTTATGTACTCATGGGGGTTGGCCCATGTGCTGCCCTTCTGGCTGTCCTTCAGCACTACTTAGCACACCCCCTGGTGCTGCCCTTCAGACCTCAACACCTAGCTTATGCACAATCCTTCAGTCCATAAAAATGCTCCCTACTCTGTGTGAACCCACCAAACCTCATATAGCCAGTCTCCTGCCCTTTCTCTCTGGGCTACATTACTGCCCCCTCCCTGGGCTTATCCGGGATCTTTCATCCCCCTGAGACATGCCTGGCCCCCTACCCACTCCTGGGTCTCTTGAGGTCTTACACTCCCTTGGGCTCAGGTGTCATGGGATGTGCCTGGCCCTCTTACCTACAATATTGTGGGTGCTGGGGTTATTAAGGTGCCCCTACCCGCCTTTTGCTGGGAAGGTTAGCGGTCCTAGGATCTGAATGACACTGCTCTGCTACAGGCAGTCCCTCCAGGCCTCTCTACCCCAGCAGGGTGCAGTTTCAGGTCATGTCCAGGACCAACCATCCCCATAGCTCCTACCCTTTCCTCCAAGATGTTCCACAAGCAGTAGCTCAGCCAGATGATGTTCATTGCTCGGTGGTTGGCCGCAAACTGCTGACTCACCCTGTGTGAGCTGAGTCCTAAAATGGCCACCATAATCAAGCACATTTCGGCTGCCTGCTCCTATCCTTAAAGTGGCAGGCACCCAAAAGTGTCCTACCACAAGCATTAATATGACTTAGAACATTTTCTGAGCAGTCACACATTAATGCTTACTACAATCTGAATGTAGTTTGTAGTAATCCACTGGAATCTTGAACCAACTCCAGTGTGATCCCAGGGCTAAAACCCTAGAATCTCACCAGAGCCAATTCAAGGCTCCATTGTGGCATGGGAGCTGGAAGCAAGACCAGCACAACATGGGAGCTCGCCCCAGTCCATGAACTGCGTGGGAACCGGTTAAGGCTGTGATATGGTGCAGGGGCTGGGGATGACACTGGTATGGCATGGTAACTGGACCCAGCCCCTGCACTGCACCAGCACCCTGAACCAGCTCCCATGCAGGACTAGAGGCTGGGTTTTGGTGATGCTCCAAGCCCTCACACTGTGCCAGAGCCTTGAACTGGCAAGACTTCAGTACCATGGAGCGAGGGAGCTTGACAAACAGTCATTTCTCAGGCTCCCAGACTCCTTACCACACCAGAGCCTTGAACCAAAGCTTTGTTGGGCTCCAACACCCCCCACCTCAGCAGGGTCCACTGATTGTATTACCTCCATAAAGCAGTCTGATGTTAGCTCAACATGTGTTAGGTAATATGATCTAGAGATACTCCTCTTTGGAAAAGTTTCTACGCTAAAATGGCTCTTAATAGCATGCTTTACTGCTTGGATGCTTGGACACTAGATTTGTAAGTGCTGTTAGTACATGGTAAGTCTAACATGCAACAAGGCCCTAACTAACTTAACTAAGGAACCATCTCTAAATTCCCATCTTCTGTAGTCTAAATAAGGGAGTGTCTCCAAACTACAACCCCTATCACCACTTCTTCCCTCTTAACCAGCAGCTAGGAACCTTTGTCAAGCCATGGGCCAGAATAACTGGTCAGATGTGGGCTGGGGGGCTT